>NC_056744.1:1088440542-1088740542 GCF_019279795.1 Protopterus annectens | reverse complement strand
AGCAAATATGACCATGTTTACCTACTTTGACTCAACATTAACCAACATTGCTGAACGCTGCTCAACATTGGCCAAAGTTGTGCTACTTTGTGTGTGCTATTTTGTTTACATATACTAAATAGTGGTAAAAGCTGTTTAGCACTGCTTTAAATTGCTTAAAACATGGCAATCATGCCTCAGGTGGTGCTGCACAGCTGCCTATGTCAGATGCACATAATACACTCCCTATACATGTTTGAAAACAGGTAGTGTCAAGTTAGGCATCCCTTTTACTATATGTGCGAGTCAGAGAGAGGTATCATTTCCAGGGTTCCTACTGAGCCACTGTATATGCTATGCATTGCCTCTTTGCCAGGGCCAAAGCATACTGGGCATGCCTCCTTCTGCCTACTGGAGCAGGCTGAGGTTGTTCCTCCTCCGAGTCATGCTCTGCCTGTGATGGCCTTGGCAATGGTGGGGGGCTGTTTGGCCCAGCCCTATGCTGCTCCTGCTGCAGCTGTTTTCACAGGATCATATTATGTAGCATAGCACATACCATGACTATTTAGGTACATGTAGTTGGTGAGTACTGCAAGGCTCCACCAGATGTGTCCAGGCACTGGAACCGTGACTTGAGCAGCCCAAACACACACTCAATTACATTTCGTGTTTGTGCGTGTGCCTCATTATGGCATTCCTGTTCAGGTGTGTGTGCATTTCTGATGGGTGTCATCAGCCACAGCTCGAGTGTATATACAGCATTCCCCACTAGGTGACCATGAGGGATGTCCCCATTGGGAAATGTCTGGTACAGCTGTGTCAGATGCCAGATATGGGAATCATGGTAGCTTCCAGGGCAGCCAGCACACACATTCATTATTATGCCCTGGGCATCACACATGACCTGGCAGTTGATGGAGGGGAAACCCTTGCGGTTAAAGTAGACCCTACCCCACTCACCAGCTGGTGCTTTGATGCGTATGTGTGTGCAGTCTATTGCACCCATTAACTCAGGGTGTTCTGCTATTTGCTGGAAAAGACGCATATTGCTAGCCAATACCTCACGGGAATTGGGGAAATATACATGATCACCGACATGTGCTGATATGGCATTCAGGAACTGGTGCAGTACCCTGGATGCTGATGCCTGTGAAATGCCCATCATATCACCAGTTGGTCTCTGGAAGGTACCTGTTGCTAGTATTCTTAGGCCAACACATATCTTGGTTTCCAATGGGATGGGTTCCCCTCTGTTGGTTCTGTGTGTGAGGTGTGGCCTTTTCAGCTCAACAATTTGCTGCATGAGGTCTCTGTCAACTCTATGGTGCTCCACTATCTCCAGCTCATGTAGCCCCTGGTAGGTTACCCTGGGCCTGTACACTCTTCTCCGTCTCCTCACTGTGGGTTGCTCAGCAGCATTCGCATTGTCACCACCCTCAGCATGTTGCATATGTCGCCTTATAACAGCAATGGCAGCCCCTAACATTTGTTTGTCTCAGTAAAGCTTTTTCAGTTTTCACTTCTATTAGCTTACTGCTGTGTTGCAGTGTCTCTGAGAAAAACATAGTGGATAGTTGTTTGCAGAGTTTTAAGTGCTGGGCTGGGCTGGGCTAGTGTACTGCCTGTGTAATTGGCTGATTCTGATTGTTTTCACCTGCTAGCTCTGCTAGTTCTCCATGGTTAACTTCCTACTATTTGTTGCGCTTCCTTTTCCCTTTCTGTTTCCACAGGGGGCAGCGCCATGCAAACAAGCGCAAACACGTGCACACCAGCTCACATGCACGCACACATGCTTACACGGCCTAACACTTGCTGACTCCTGCTTAAACACGTGGAAATGAAAACTCCCAGTCAAGCATATAGCGTGTCATGTTAATGCGTATCTCTCTAGTATCATACCATAATTAGGTAGGGATTTGATTCCTGTAATTGCGGAGTGTGTGTGTGCGTGTGTGTGTGTGTGTGTGGGGGGGGGGTGTATGTTTCTGTGTGATTTCCTTTAAGAGGAGTGCCCTTTTTGGAGACTAGGAAAACACCTTAAAAGTGTTATGTTCCTCTTTGGCAAGTCTGATGATGTCAGCATCCTACAAATATAGCATTGGAAATAAAAACTCCCAGTGAAGCATATAGCGTGTCATATTAATGCACATCTCTCTAGTATCATAACATAGTTAGATAGGGGTTTAAATCCTGCAATTGCTGAGTATGTGTGAGGGGGGAGGATGTTTCTGTGTGACTTCCTTTGAGAGAAGTGCCCTTTTTGGAGACTAGGAAAACACCTTATATGTTTCTGAGTGATTTCCTTTGAGAGAAGTGCCCTTTTTGGAGACTAGGAAAACACCTTATATGTTTCTGTGTGATTTCCTTTGAGAGAAGTGCCCTTTTTGGAGACTAGGAAAACACCTTAAAAGTGTTATGTTCCTCTTTGGCAAGTCTGATGATGTCAGCATCCTACAAATGTAGCATTGGAAATAAAAACTCCCCGTAAAGCATATAACATGTCATGTTAATGCGTATCTCTCTAATTTCCTAACATAGTTAAGTAGGGGTTTGAATCCTGCAATTGCTGAGTGTGTGTGTGTGTGTGTGTGTGTGTGTGTGTGTGTGTGTGTGACACTGTTGGTTAATGTGTTGTGGGTTTTGATTTAACTACTGTATGACATATCAGTATAACAACAGTATGTGCATTGCACACTTCAGGTATCTGTGTGGCAAATACATATATGTACATGTGACCTCAATTACTTCATAGGTGTGAAGCCTGCTTTCTACATGAATGCATCTGTTACCTTTGACAGATTGTGCTGCTGCTTCTCAGACCTTAGGTCACATATGTATGTTTGTGACAAGGTCAGCCACTGCAGTGATCTGTGGCCTAGGTCATCTGTGTCACACACACCCACGACAGTTTCTATAGAATAGTGTGAGTGAGGGTTCATGCCTGGGGTATATGTCAGACATGTTCAAACACAACAAAGTCTGTCAATAATGGACATTCATTATAGGTGTACAACAACTTTGTGGATTTGCATACAGACCCCTTATTGCTTATGTGATACACCGAGGGACATCAGAATACCTTTGGAAATGTGAATACCAAAGGACAGATGACATAACACTTGGCTGTATGTACACATTGGTACCCGTTCTACATGTTGGGGGCTACTACCTATGTGGTACTGTTGGGATACTATGTCTAGGAAATGTGGATGACTATGCTTTAGTTGGCTTATAGCTTTACAGTATGGGTTGGACAACAGGTATCTCTCTGTATGATACCCTTGTGGAGGATAAGTGTTTCATCCGGAGAATGCATTGTAGGCCACTGTATGCATTTCCAGATGTGGACAGACATATCCCTAGTGTGTTTGCTTGTACCTAAGAGGGCTATATGTCAAACAGGAGTGGTCCCAGGAATGGGTGGCGGTCAATACCACTGGTTAATGGTAAAGTATAGTACCGGAAGGATCCAAATGCTACTGAGTTTCCTACATCTGTGTGTCAGTTGTCAAGACATCATCTAATGATTGGTTATAGTCAGGTTGTTGAGGTTGTGTATACTACCAGAATGCAAACCAATGACAGATAGTAACAGTATCACCCACAGCCTAAAGTCAAACCATGTCATACACACGTGTACCCAAGTTAAAATATATGTGTAGTAAAATGCATACTGGCCACCAATAGAAACTATTAAGTGGTAACACTGTGTAATACAGGGCATGTCACCCTTCCCATGTGTCCACTATGCACGTACATGCAGACAGTGCACCTCCACCATGTTCAGAAATGTACACCTGCAAATCTGTACTCCACACATCACACATGTACTGTCCACTCACCAACACATGCTGCCAAAACTACACACATCAGCCAATTGGCACATGGGTGGACAATACATGTTTGGAATTGACACTGGTGTAAACAATACTACATTGATAATCATAGCTTTAATGCATCATGCCTGCTGAGATATACCTACAAGGATATCATTACACTTTACTGTTGACAACATGCTAACATTGCTACACTGCTATAAAGTCACCCTGTGCATCAGCACCATGTTAGCCTGTTCCTGCATCAGTGTTATAGATGACAGGAGGTGGCACAGTTTCATCATATGCACCAGTGTCGTTGGTTTGCCAGAGCCCAACATTGCCCCATCCAATCGACATGTGTGTGTGTGTGTGTGTGTGTGTGTGTGTGTGTGTGTGTGTGTGTGTGTGTGTGTGTGTGTGTGTGTGAGGGACAACAGTACAGCATGGGTCAATGTTGATGTAATGTGTGTGTGTATGTGTTAGCCCTAGGTGCTTGGTTTATGTGTGTGTGTGTCTGCATGCACACAGTTCCACCATGTGGCTGCCATATACGGGAGGTTGTGGGACAGCCACAGACTGTACCTGCCAGGCTGTACAGATCACCGTCTCTGGCCACGGATACAGTACCTGTGCCTGGCAGGGGTGCCACGGACAGTATTGGGTACTAAGCCAGACTGGGTACTATCATCAGAGGCAGAGGGATGTCAACTGGACCCATGTCCCTGCTGGGACTGGCCAGAGCCACGTGGTCTTCAATGATGGTCTATTGACAGCCCAGCCACAACATTGCTGGGGCTGGTACTGCCACTACGGGAGCGGCTGTGACTTGTGTGTCTTCCAACATCCACATCGACGTCTCAGTCATCCTGCACTGTCCTGGCACATGGACATGACATTGCGGAGGACATCTAATGTCTCCCCCCAACGTCTATCAATGACCTCAGTGTAATTATGGATGGCACAGGCAAGGTCACGGATACTGTCATTGATAGCAGTTTTATGGGCCCTCTGCACCCTTAGTCCCTGTCTGGTGTACAGTTCCATACGTGCCTGTGCCTGCATTATAGCCCGGAACATACGTGAGGTTGTAAGACCTGTGGGAGCACATCTGCCAGGGGCATTATGACCAGCAGTGCTCCCACGAGAACCCCTGGACATCTGCCTATGTGGTACCATTCCAGGAATCTGCGTATGGCTGCTGTGAGGGGATGCATGTGCCATAGATACCACACTATCCTGGTCAATGCCTACTGTATGCTGTCCCACAGCTAAGGCCATTGGTGATGAGGGATATATTGGCAGTATGAATATGCGCATAGATGGGGTGGAAAGCTGTGTACTGTCGATTGGTTGCCCAATGACAGACCCTGTCAAACCTGCCTGTGCCACAACACATGTATCATCATTTCCACTATTTGTGGCAGTGTCTTCAGGTTCCCTGCTGCACTCAACCAACACAACCTCAGCACCTGTGAGAGGAAGACAGGAAACACACTTTACAATCTGTACATGATGTTAGCACACATGCACACATGACCACATGAACACATGAACACATGCACACATGCACACATGAACACATGCACACATGCACACATGAACACATGAACACATGCACACATGAACATATGCACACATGCACACATGAACACATGCACACATGCACACATGAACACATGCACACATGAACACATGCACACATGCACACATGAACACATGCACACATGAACACATGAACACAAATACACTACTCACTAAAGTAGACACACACACACACACACACACACACACACACACACACACACACACACACACACACACACACACACCAACAGCAATCCAGAACATACTCATTAGTGGTTGATGGTGGAGTACAGTATCACAAGCCAAAGAGTCCTATCACACGTGTCAGCATGCAGGATGTGTGTTGCTCAACAGCATGCAGTGTGAGTGTAGAGAGTCCTTGTTAATAACAGTATACATGTCTTTGATGTATGTGTGTTGTTCATTGATTGGCCTCACCCTGGAACACAATGTGTAGATGGACAC
The DNA here is from genome assembly GCF_019279795.1 of Protopterus annectens. Lineage (NCBI taxonomy): Eukaryota > Metazoa > Chordata > Ceratodontiformes > Protopteridae > Protopterus > Protopterus annectens. The sequence goes on along the minus strand of NC_056744.1, from coordinate 1,088,734,696 downwards.
AACATCGCTGTGCAAGTATTAAATGCTTTTCAATGTCCTGTGCACCATCACTCATAGGTATACATACCATGGCTGGATGCACACAACTGTCAGGTGTATAGCAATGTGTAGTACTGTAGTTACTGTAACTGGATGTAGTGTAGTACCATGAGCCATCATCAGGCAGCATCATGTGGTCAATCAAGGCCACTAATGTGTGCCACATTGGCAAATATCTTGCTGTACCTGGACTGCAGCACTGTGGCTACATTAACCATTTCACAGGCAGTTGTTACATGGGTATGTAAGGTGTTCATTAGGGAGCATTGCCTAACATGAATGTGTTGTGTGTTGAAGAGTGTCGCACCACCCCATGATAGGCCTCTACCCCTCAGGTATAGTATGTCTGCTGTGTGGATGACATTTGGGATACTGGAGTCTGACCTTACAGCAGGTGTCTAAATATGCCATGTGTATCATATTAACACGTACTGCGTCTGACAAAGTGGTGTCTGTTGTGTGCATGTGTATTGACTCTGCCTATACAATGTCCACTACAGTGTACCACAATTGTTTGGCATGCTCTGTGTATTGCATGTGTTTGAGGCAGCTACTCATGTTACTGGGATGTGCATAGACCCACAGAAAACATGCAGAGCATGCATTATGTGTAGGTGTTTTAAATGTGTATATGGCCTACAACTCACCTATGACATGCACATGTTATTTGCTATATTAAATGTAGAACACTCACCAGCATGGGTTTGCTGTCTTGCTGTCACACCAGAGGGAGCTACAAGGATATGAGACAGTTTGTCAGTGTCAACAACTATGGCATTGCTGCTGTGAGTTTGCACTTTTACAGTAGTACAACGGTTGACAGTCACAGGCATACAGATTATGTTCCAAATTATCAGTATTGCACAACACCAGGCTCCACATCTTCTAAATACACAGTACACATCTAGCGTATGCATGTTCTAACAATCGAGCTAACAGTAGTCTACAGATATGCCATGTTACCTGCATGCTCCGAGTCAACTTGCTGGGTGACTCCAGCCTCCATGATGGCACACGTCTGTTGTAGTGGTTGGCTAGGAGTCACCACGCTGAGGAGCAGCTCTTCCACTCTGGTGAGGGGCGGATGTAATGCTGCAGCCCCAGCTGTGGCAAGCTGTTGTCTGTGGATATCGGAGGCATGCTGCCGGACATGTTTAATTAATCACTGCAGTGATGGTGTACCTGCTCATAAGTCTGGTTATGCATGCCTACATCATTCACCCGATGGACAACATCTTGCCACAGTGCAGTGTGCTCATGCTGGTCCTGGCTGGATCTGGAGAACAGCAGGGTGTGATGTTGTACTAGGGTGGATATTATGATTTCCTCCTCTTCAGGGGAATATGCAGGGTTGCGATAGTGAGACATGTCCATGGAAGACAATAAAACAATAATTGTGAGCAAGTCATGTGGCACATTTAACATTCTAAAGTACAGATATCAATGAAATGCCATATATAGCAACCTATTGGCTGTCAGTACATACACACTTTTAATACCACATATCAGCGCTCAGCCCACAAATGCCTGACAGTGCCTGGCAATTTCTATATATTAAACCATGTTCTGCACAGCAACAAAGTGAAACCAGTATGTAAGACTATACAACAGTACATGGCCCACTGTATGTGACACAATGCACCACCTAGCCACAGGAGGTATATATGAAGCTAATGCATACAGAAATATGTCATCCATTGAAATGATTGTAAATTACAGTTACAGTACTACCAGTACACCACACTACTTGTTGATAGCAAACCCCTAAGTAACATATGTGCACATTCATCAATATAGGTGGCATAATGCTGTACTACACTATACATGTTGCTAGATATGCACTTATATCCTTTAACACACATACGACCGAGGCCATGTTACAGGCATACCCACACACACATCAGTCATACCTACAATACACAAAGGTATGGCAACCCAGATGAGCTTTACCTGTGTACCATACAGTACTGTGTGTCAGCACTTACAAAACCTTATGCCTGAGGCATGTAATGTGTGAGGACTACAGGTAACAAACAAAACAGTGTTTCCAAGCAATGTGGATATACACCATACTGTGCTGTTTAGGCCTACAGCTTCAGGTAGTACTACAGTTCATACGGTATTTGTATTCACTAGTGTTAAAAATCAATAAGCATACATGTACTGCTTTAGCCTATAATGGCACACTCCAGTCAACACCATGGGACTACATCACACCATATGCCATACTGCTTTTCCTGCCAAGCAGTAGCATATATATCTTTTGTGGGGATCAGAGCTAGAACACTACATACCATGATATAAACAGTTTCCCACTAGGCTATCACACATATACACAACGTTGACACATTCACCTACACATTCACCATCACACTCAGTCAACCTCAAATAGCAATTACTGCAACATGTACATGCATGTGTGTAGCAGGTCCTAAGTAGCTAATAGGCTATTAGCCATAGGGCCTATAGAAGCCTAACCATATGGTACCCTGCCCTTCAACACTCATGTAATTTACATTCATGTGCCCCTGTCATGCAGAGCCACAGAGGTGATTCCCGGGTTGTATTCCCTATCTAACATCCATTCATCATGATTATTCATGACGACTGCTAATTAGGACCTTTCTTTGCTATTGATAGGTAGTTAGTTCCAGAGTATGGTATGTGTCTGAGATGAGAATGTGCCACTCCAGCATGTTCTGCTTTTTGACATTGCAAGGTTTAGATCAGTACAGTGTGTAGCTTGTAGGGATTTTGATCTGTTTACATGGAGCATGTCCAACACCTGTGGGTTTGGCATAGCTTTGTATGTTAGGCAGAGGTTGCCTCTGGGTTTGCGGTATGCGACACAGTGTAGCTGTGGTTTTGTAAGACAGTCTGCATAGGGCATCTGTTTGAGTCTAGTAATACTCTTTGTGAGGTATGTGCCTGGCATCTACAGTTGCTGTAGATGTCTTCTGAGGTACATACCAAAAGGGCCATTGTACCCATCAGTTTTATGACTGATGAGTAGAGTGGAACACTGACCTCTTTTTCCATGAATGACACACCTTTTCTGATGACATGTGGACCGTACACAGTTTACATAACTAGTGTGCCACTGTGATTATCAAAAGGGAGACTACTGTCCACCTGTGTCCCGTGGTCTGTTATCACACTTTCGGTGTTGAGTAGACTACCACCTATGTGGTAGTTCATGGGTACAGGGTTTTTAACAAAAGGGATGGCAATACATTTACAACATTGAGCTTGAGCGTACATATGAACATCCATTGGTGTACATATAGATTTACATATAGGCACATATACAGTCCAACTTTCATGGTGGGAATATCAATTATGCAAAGGTTGAGAGGGATACAGTTATGTAATGGTATTGCACAGTCTTGTGCAGAATGCATTGAAGGTATTCTAAGCCCATGTATCTTTAGCAGGACTCCCTGTCTGGAAGACTAAAAACCTAACAAATCATACCCACAGCGTTTAAACATCACATGTCATATACCAGCACTGTATGCCTTCTTGTTTGCCACACTCTACAACCTACATAAAAATATGCACATAACAACCTTCACCTACATATATATATGTCCACCCTTCACAAATAGCTGCAGTATGTCACTTGCTCTATGCACATGTTAAGATGCTAATATATCTGACACATAAATATCTCTCCATATGTGTGTGCCATACACACACAAGGTCCGCACTGTTGTAAGTCCGTAGACCTCACGGATGGCCTGTTGGGCCTTGCTACAACATGAACAGTTGTCACATGTGTGCATAATAGTAATATTCCAGGGAGTATTTATAGCTGCTAATGCTACATTACTATACTAGCCTGGTACAGCAGTTGCCAATGCTAAGCTACACATTATATGACTATCATGCATGTGTTACTCTGTCACATCCAGGTTTATATAGCTGTTTGCACTTCTCCCCCAAACAGCCATTATACACAGTACTGTACAGAACATAGATAACATGATCAGATGGTTGACATTTAATGCTGAGCTACATATGTCACAGTTATGTCCCACTGCACACAGCTATACACTAATTTGTCCATGGCAGTAGTTATGCATGGCATCAGTGCATACATACCTACTGCTGCCACATATGCATGTTTCAAAGTATGTACAGTACTCTTCATAAACATCTACTACTTGCCGGTAACCACATATCTGTTACTTACCTGTTTGTCACTTTCAGGTCCGTCTGTGTATGTTTTGACAATTTTTTTTTTTTGGTATTAATTAAGTAAAGTTTGCTTTTACCTTTTTTTTGTGGGTTATTAATTATTTTTTTTTACTTAATTAATTTTTTTGGTTAGTAATTCAGTAAATTTGTTTTACTTAATTAAATTTTTGTTTTATTAAGTAATAATTTTTTTTACTCCTCTCCAGGTTTACAGATGCTATAACATGTGCAATGTAATGATTGCATGTGGTGATAGCAAGTACAGTCTGCTTTTACAGGTATCTGCACATGTGCATGTGATGCCTTCTGCACCAGTTGGTGCCCAGCATTTGGTAAATGCATACAGCCTGCTGTGTGGTAAATGCAGTACTCACTGTCATAGCAACCCAATGCTATAAATTTTTGTAGGCGTAGCCCTTATAGATTTCAAGAGTGGGGTCCATGCTTGTTTGCTGTGGACACTGTTGTTTAAGTCAGAAGGTTGGTATACTTCTTATATCTGCAGCTAGAGGTGTAGACAGTGATGTACATGTTGTACTCAGACCTGACTGTTGCCACTTCCAGTACAGAGCTATCAGTGTAGAGTTTAACTCACCCCTACAAATGCTTACACAAGATATAAGTGAGTATGTAGTTTCTTATCTATTTATATAATTAACTGCCATACAAAAGTAGTTATTAAGAAGTATTCTTTTGGCACATGAACTGTTTGTTAACTGTTATACTGTGCATATTAATGTACTCACTTCTGCAGGGTTTGTGTTTTTTATTGTTGACATTAGCACAGGATTCTCAGGAAAACTGGACAATTCCAGTACTGAGTATGCCTACCTGCATCTTTGGTAGACCCTAAACACACACGTATATTTAAAATATGGGGGGGGGGGTGCAGACATACAGAGAGCATAATGTATTATTGTGTGAATGTTATCTTACCGGACATAAAGGATTGGTGTGTACCTGTTAGTTTATCAAGGCAAGTGGTCTGTCTGCATAGTTCCCAACTGTGAACCTATCCAGATGGTAGCCAGATGTTAGCCTGTTGTTCTTTGTCTGTGCACCCCACAGGTGTTTTCAGCACTGGTACAATGGCATTGTTACAGTCAGTTGCTACCAGTACATGGCTACATCCTTTGGTATTTCTGTGTTGTACTCCTACATACGGTTATGCTTGTGGAAGTCCTCCCAAAGCTATTTGCAGAGTGTGTAACAGCAGAAAAGCTGATATGCCTGTGTGTTTGTGCCTCTGCCAGGCCTGTGAAACACTCAGATACATATTTGCATGGAGTCAGGGATAGGTACACCTTCCAAATAATAGAGACAGTAAGTGTAGACTTGAGTGAAGCAGTGCATATGGATTAGTACACCTTTTATGAAGTACAAGTCTACTCTTATTATTGTCATTATTCATTTATTCATTGTGTAATATCCCACCTTTCTGACTAACATCAGTACTTTTCAGAGGGATTCAGAGGGACACAGCTAAAATATGTTTCACAATCAGGGACATCCCTAAAAAGTAGTCACAGTTTGGAAGTATGGTCTCTGCCCTAATCATATATGCCATTGTTTGTCCTGCTATGGTACTGTGTGGGGGTTGTAAAGTGCCTCTATAACATTATTTGCAGCTAGAATGGCTGCTTCTCTTATTACAGTCATGTAATGCAATTCCACAACAATTGCTGGTAAAGATCCACAGAACAAATTTTGTGTTATGGCCTTTCTATTTTTCCTTTACATTCACTCATTGTATTGCATGATATATTTATTTCAGCACCAAGCTATTGTATATCTGCTGTGACTTAGTGGTACTTCATGCAGTCTAGTGTGTCCAAGGTCTGTGGTTTGAGACTGACAGAGGTGTTTTATTTTGCTGCTGAGCAGAACAAGGGCCCTGACATACAGAGTGACTAAGGCACTTTTAAGCAGTTGTAAGCGGGTTTGTGCGAGTTTGCGTGATGCTTAGTGATGCTTAGCTAAGCGCACACATGCACACACTCGCTCAAACCCGCTAACTACTGCTTAAAATTGCTTACTCCCACTAACCCCTGTGCTAATTTCTTTGAAAGAAAAGAAAATGGGGAGATAGGAAAGTCATGAAAAAGGGGGCACAAAGAGGGAAAGACAGTAGGGAAACCAGCTCGGGATGTGCAGGACGGGTGTAGGGAAGGTCCATAGCTGCCCATTTCTTTACCAGCAACAGCTGTGCATATGTGAGATATTTGGAATGAAATTTGAAACCTTCCACCCCTGAGAGAGGGGTGAGGACAACAATGTGTGTTGTACTGCCAATTATAATTATCAGTTTACATGTCCAGCGGAATATGTGTGTGAAATGGGCAGCTATGTATGGGGCGGAATTTTTTGTGGGAACAGATTGCCCTTTTTTTTTTTTTTTTTCAGGTGAGAGTGGAATGTGAGGTAGAGGAACTAGGTATATTTTGGGAGGTAGGTTGGGGAGATAAACAGACAAGACAAACAAGACGCATACAGGGGCGGAGTATGACACATGGGGTGGGTGAACACAATTGACGGGGACGGATGTTTGGAAATCGTAAGCCCATGAGCCCACAGATGGTAACAGTGGAACTGAGATCCCCACCCATGGGCAGTCACCACTGCACCTTCACAGCCCCGAGGGTGACTGTGCTGGGGGCTGCGTAGGAGGGGCAGGCTCACCCATGAGTCGCGCCAGTCTCACCTCGAGCTGGCATAGGGGATCAGCGACTAAACGCTGGATCTCCCTACGCACCATAACCCGGACCCTTCGGAGGGTGACAGGTGGCCCTTCTCCACCCACACTTGCACGGGGGGGACGAGCCCCATCCCCTGCAGCACTTCCACCTGAAGGTGGCACAGGACCAATGGAGGAGGGGAGCCTGGGCTGGGCACCGGACCTGCTGGTGCCAGGTGCAATCGCCAGCTGAGGAGGGACAGGTGGGTCCGCTGGGACCAGCCATCCCATACGTTCTGTGATTAGGTGTGTTTAATTACAACATAGACAACAGCATTCCAAATTTGTTGTAACAGCATGCAGTAATATTCCCATTGACCCAACACACCAGGGTTCCAACAGTTGAACAGCAAGCATAACACATGCATATATTGAACAACAGTGGACATTACAGCAGCATGCAGGGATGATTGGTGGCAACAGGCCACCAAGATTGTGGTGTTTGAACAGGGCACATGCATCACAGTAAATGCAGATATTTATAGAACAATAGGACATATGTCCCAACAAATATTTTGAGATTAGACATACCCATTGAGGTGTGGAATTGCATTGTTTATGCACATACAGTAGGGTGTAAAAAGAAACCTCCATTAACATCTTATAAGTACTTTTAGTCTAAACTACATTCCTATTGACTACAGGTGTATATCCCCTAAATGTATTATTACACTAGGCGACATGCATTAGGTTGTGTAATGGGTTTGGCTAGTTCATTTTATACCTGACTTATATCTGACATACTAACTGTCCAAGATGCAGATGTTACTGCTACATAGTTATATATTTTATTTATATTTATATATCTACATATCTGGATGTGTTCACATGACATTTTCAGTTAAATTTCTACAGAACCCTACGTTTCATGTAGCACACTCACATTTCTGGGGAACACATTAACAAGCTACTCATGTGCCAGATTTACCTATGCATGTCAGCCATTAACCGACTGTTGAGGACTGTATATATGCTTCACAGCTACTGGCACTTCCTTCATCCACTTTATACGGGACTGCCCAACTGTGGGTTGGCAGCATTTAATACAACAGTACTATTTATATAATGCAAGGGTACAACAACATTTCAAAGTAAGTGACACAGACACACTCCAAGTATTATACCTTTATTAATTACATTACACACTTTTCTACAGGCTCTCTCCTTTATTTGATATTACAGTGCATACAGAAGATTTATTCAAGCATATTATACCTTTATTAATAGGTTACAACACTCTTTTTCAGGCTCGCTCACTTATTTTATATGACAGTACATGCAGAGATATTATTCCGGACTTTTTTTACCTTTATTAATGGGTTACTACATTCTTTTTCTGGCTCTCTGACTTATTTTATATAACAGTACATGCAGAGGAATTATTCAGGGCATTTTATGGCTATATTATTGGGCTACAACAATTTTTTTCAGGCTCTGTCACCTATTTTATATAACAATACATGCAGAATAATTACTAACCTGCCTGGTGGTGCAGACTTAGCAGCCTATCTGCATAGGCTTGCTGATTCGCAGCATGGACACCTGCAGCTGTGAAGTAAATGAAGGGATATTGTGACATACCTATCTATTATATAGACTAAATTAGCATGTCTTACATACTGCATTCCATGGCTACCTACTCAGTAGTGGGGCATCTTGCATGTCACGGGCCTCCTGTATCCATTGGTTCAGTAGGTCCTGCTTCCATCTCTTCAGGTCTGCATGGTGGTGACAGACCTGCTCACCAGTCAGAGGGATACCTGTGGCACTGGTGAGATCATGAGCTAACCGGTTCCAAGCCTCTGCTTTGTACTCCGTCCCTTGGAACTGGCCCTGCAGGAATCTTGACTCATGACGGTGGACAAGGAGCCAAACCATGTATTTTGACTCCTCGATGCCCCAGCGTTGCGTTCAAAAGTGAGTACCCTCTCCAGCACCAGCCACTCTAACTGTAGATGGGAGCTACAATCAGTTATGGTGAATATTCCTGCCTATGGAGCTTAAATATGCCGCATTCCTGCACTTTTTGGTGATTGGCCGTTTTTAAAAAAATCTCGGCTGACTACAGACCTGCTTAGCAATGGTTAATCTACCGTTTATAAGTATATGTATGTTAACAGTGAATGTTTACCCTAAGCTGTCATGGCTTAGTGGTTCAGTACTTTGATTATGGTGCACAGTGTCCTGGGTTCAAACCTTGTAGGTGCTTTTTATTTTACGACTGTCCAGACAGGCTAAGGGGTGTGGCTGTGTTTAGGCAACTTTGCTCTACGTTGCTCCACGTTTCCATACGGTGTACTGGTTAGCGCGGTGCGCAGCTCCTCGCAAACCTATTGCACTGGTAAAGTGCTGCTTAGCTACAGGCAACTATATTACACTGGGTAAAGCACTGCTTAACTAAGAGCAACTATATTGTGCTGGGTAAAGCGCTGCTTAACTAAGAGCAACTATATTGCACTTGGTAAAGCGCTGCTTAACTACAGGCAACTATATTGCACTGGGTAAAGCACTGCTTAGCTACAGGCATTTATATGTCAAGATCCTTCTTACATTTATATATGTAGATTTTGTTCACTGATACATAGGCCATTTCAATGCTTTTTAATAAAATGTTATTCATATATGTCAGGAATTATTTCATATAGTAATTTAAAACATAAAATAGAAAGGGGATTGGTGGGACTCAAACCATGAATGCCTCCTCGTTGTGCGAAGGCTTTACTACTACGCTATTGCTATTTGGATTAATTTGCATAAACATTTCTTATTATGCTCTTCAATGTCGAAATTGCTAACTGCAGCTAAGCAATGGACACACCTGCAAAAACACTCGCAAATATGGGCAGCTATATCGGGAATTCTAAGAAAACAATTAAAAGTTTTTCATTTTATAACTGTACTGGGGGTTTACAATGTGAGGGAGTGTAGTGTTGGGTATGTAGACATTTGAGCGGACTCGCTCATGTGTGTTGACATTTCACAATTCAGACACTTGCAGGGGCTTGGACCTTTGGACTGCTCGGCAGTCAGACACGCCCCCTGCCTTCCTGCACGGTCCGTGTTAGACTTGGAGTAGAGTCAGCATGCCCTCATGAATATGCATGGAATGCTGATGTCATACCGTTCAACTGCAGTTTCCGAGTAAGACTTATTTAGTCTTACACGGAGGATTCGTGAATCCGGGCTTGTATGTTTTGCAAAAAACACAAAGCTCCTTTATTAAATCCATTATTCTATTCCATTGCTCCTCATTTACATTTTTAATCCCAAATCTTATTTGTAACAGAGAAATTTCTTTCATTAAAAAAGATAACCCTCCTATCCTTATTATATCACCCAGTTCTTTGCTATTTTCTTTATTCAAAGTCATACCTATTACGTTTAAACATTGATGTGCATAACATATAACTTCTTTCATCCAGACATTTCTCGTAAACAATATAATATGATCTGCACAAGTAAGCATAACTAGATGTGTTATCCCTTCATTAATAATATAAGTAGCACAGTCCATATGCAAATGTATATATCTAACTAATACATTCATAATTAAAGCAAGTAATATGCTACTCATTGGGCATCCCTGATATATGCCATTCTTACTATCTATTTATGCACTTACTCCATTCACTAAAATTCTTATTCATTTATTGTATGCAGAAAAACATAATTTTCTTACTAATGTTATACTCATTCACAATTGTCCACAAAAGTTCATGTTGCACTCTATCGTATGCTTTAAGTCTCATATCGTCATTTTGGTTTTATCAGTCCTGTTTATAACATTATTCACAATTTCCCTTACTATTAATAATAATTCCTGACATCCTTTTCCCTTTAAACTATATATATGCTATGTTTTATAATAAATTACATTTTACTTTCCATTCTCTTCTGAATTATTTTTACAAAAATGTTATAATCTGCATTGTTCACTACTATAGGTCCAATTTTAAATTTTATTTTTATCTTCCTTTTTTCATACAAATTTAAGTGTACAACTGCATAATCTTTATACATAAAACCATCATTTAACCCCTCATTCATAACTTTTAATAATGTTTTTTTTCTGCCAATCAGTAAAATTCTTATAAAATTGGTATCCTATTCCATCTGGTCCTGAAACTGATTATAAATTGACTTGTCCAAGTACCTTATTTAATTCATATAAGGAAATCTCATTTTCTAATTCATTTTCTTTTTATGTTAATTTTAGCATGCCATTCTTTGTTGTACTTTCTTTATATCTTGAAACATTTCCTTACATAATTTATTATGATATTCATAATTTTTTTCCTAACATCATCTTACTTCTCCATTATTATCTTTCATTTCTCTCATGATACTAGTATCCCCTTTAACAATACTACTCAAATAAGCTGACACCATTTATCTTTTAACTTGTAAGTAATATATTTGCTTAAATAATAATTCTTGAGTATTGTGTTGGTTGTTTTCATAAATTTTGTATTCTATCACAATATTTCTTATTTCTCTTCCAAGTCCTTTAAAACATCTGTACACATTATGTTATAATTTTCCACTTGTATTATATCTGACTGCCATTCTAAAACAGTTTTTTATATTTTTCTTTAAAAGCTTTCCTTAACTGCATACTTATTCTCTTTCCATTTTCATCCCAAAAAATTCTCAAATATTCTTTTTATTCCTTTTCCCAATCTAATATACTCCTTAATTTCCTGTATTTCTATTCATATGGCTGAGTAATCTGAAAAGCCTGTTACGTAACATCATATTTCCATAAGAACAAGATACCTGATTAAGGTGAGAGACAAAAAATCTAAGAAATAGAAGAGAGGTCGAACTACAACTTTGAAAACTGAAATAAACAAGCTGGACAAACAGATTAAGCATAATGTTAGACAAGATCAAGAAAACTTTGAAGAAAATTTATATAAAGATATTGAGCACAATAGGAAACCTTTTTATGGATACATAAGATGTGGAAGGAGTAAAGATACACATATTGATAAACTGTGTGCAGATTCTAACATTTATTCTCAGACACAACAGATTATAGATATATTTACAAATTCTTATGCAAAACAGTTTGGCTCCACAAAAGGGGTGGTAAGTTGTCCTAGTGACATCCAGGTAACCCCAGATACTGGAATCAATTTAGAATATATTGAAAAAGAACTCTGCAAACTGGATCCAAACAAAGCACAGGGTGGAGACGGAATAAGTAACAATGACCTGAGAACACTTCAGCAAGAACTTACACTACCGTTACATATCTGTTATTCACTAGGTCATATAAATATGGGGAGATTCCTTAAGATTGGAGACATGCACTTATTAAACCTGTCTTTAAGGGAAAGGGGAGTAGGACAAACCCAGAATCATACAGACCCTTAAGTCTACTTTCATGTTGTGGAAAAATAATGGAGAAGGTAATACTGGATAAGTTATTGTCAGAACTGGATAGATTGGGACTTGAAACCATATATCAGCATGCATATGTTGAAAATAGATCTATTACCACCTGCAACATGATGTTCTATAACAATATAATAAGAGCTATGAATGAAAAATTGTGTTGTGATTTATATAGATTTAACTTCAGCATTTGACAGGGTCATACACAAAACACTGATCAAAAAATTAGTACAACTAGGTATTGATATACTGGCATGAAAAAAATGTTTTTTTAAAAGACCGTAGAGTGGATATTAAGAAATAACACCTAGTTTTCTGAATTGTAATTGATTAATTGCTTAATTGAAGTAGTGTTCCTATTGATGAGGCTAAATATTTTAGTAGTTTTAAACTGTGGGGTTTTGTATGTTCATTGTATTCTGATGAAGTTTTTTAACAAAAGCGTGGATTAAAGGTTTTACTACGCTAATACAGAGTGGAGTCTACTTTGCATCCTGCCTGGTTCAAGTTTTTGGCTTTTGCATTTGTTTTATTTCTGGACATTGATTGTTATGAGACTATATTACAACGTCGAACTCACATGAGTCCGAACATTGTAATATCAAACCCAAATGTTTGAAATCCGAAAATAGTGAAGCCACGGCACACCGATTTTTTTCACAGGGAAAAAAAAATTGGTGGGCCGTTCTCAGGGCTCTGCTATTTCCTCCACTGTGGTGTGATCTCGGAGTTGGCATATTTAAGTAGGGGGGTGGGGGGGGTGAAGCATCCCACATTAGTTTAAGTTTAAAGTGTAAGTATTTTTTTTTTTTGTACCGGAACAGAGATTTTTTTCTCCCTGGGAAAAAAATCATTATTCTGTGTTTTCGTAATTCTTGGGTTTTGAACTTTATAGTTCGATATTACATCGTTCGAAGTCCTGTGAGTTTGACGATGTACTATAGACCCGACTGTTGCTTACTTGTTTTTTTTTTGTAGCATGTTTATGTTGTAGCTCACCATAATTTATATAAGTTTGGAATATTTCTCTCATTTGTTTTCTCCATTCCCTTTCTTTTTCTCTTACTCTTTTGCCAATTGAATTCTTATTACCTTTCATTATTTTCTGATTTATGTCTTCCTCATCATTCATTTCAGAGCCTTCTTCTATAACATATTCTGTTTCATTTTTCTTTTTATCCTTTTCTGTATTTTTCCTTGATCTTGCCTCCCTACTTCCTCTTTATCTTTTATTGGGACAGTTTCTTCTGTCTGGATACTATCCTCCCTACTTTTTCTTCTTTGTCATCCTTTTTCTCTAGACTACATTCCATCCATAAATGCACAATTTTGTTGCATTTATAACATTTCAATTCACATTCTTTTGCATCCTGACCTTTTTGTCACAAACATAACATTTCCTCTTATCACAGTTAATTATTAAATGATTTTCTTTTCCAAAGGACACTAAAAACATGTATTAGGTTGTCCCCAATATTTTATAACACGACTGTTACCTTATCCATTTATCATACTAAGGATGTGAGTAATTTGTCTTTTTCCATTTTAGTAAAAAATGACATTCCCCATCCACCAGTCCATAATTCTTTGTTATCATGTATTTTGGTAATGTCCATAACTTGCTTTACAAAGTTTGCTTAAATGTCTCTTTAAAGTCTCTTTTGCAATTTCAGTTCAAAACTGAACATGCATTTTCTTTTTTGGTTCTCTTTGAAATGCATTACTACATAAGAGTTCCATGGATTACAGTTCTTTTTCTTTTTGTACTGTCTCAAAAAATGTTCTAGAACAGAACCAGTCTCAAAAATAATGCCACAAAATGTCTCTTTATGAAAAAGTATAAAAGCTTGTACCTCATGAACATTCACTCTCAATGGGACCATTAAATGTCATTCTTGTCCATTTTTGTTTTTCTTCCTTGATCTGAATTCTAACCATGAATTTCCTTTGATTGTGGACATTTCCTTTCCTCTTTTCATCTCATAATTTTCCCCTGCAGATTCCTTAACAGTCTTGGTATATGATTACTTTTTCTAGTGATCTTCTTTCAAAATGGCTCCTGATTCCTCCAATTGGAATTTGTCAATAATTTCACCCCATGAAACATCTTTTCCACTCTCTAGCTTGCTCTGCAACAACAGTTCAACAAAAATATCATCCCACAACCCCCACCCAGACTGGAGGGTAGTAATAAAACATCCATCATTGTTTTAAACATTTGCTTCCAATGAAGCAAACAATTTTTTGCTGAAACAGTTCCTCAAAATCTTGTAGAGCCTCAAACACTGCACCAGCATTTGCCTCTGTGCTATCCACCATCTTAGATCTTGAGTGCTCTTAACCCAGCCACCACTGTGCTAGGATTGGAGCAAGCACTCTCCTACTGAGTAGAGAAGTTCCCCAATGCCTTGACCAAATTTACCCTTGTAGCACAAATACCACCTTGTTTCTCCTTTGAAATGTGGCTATGAGCTTAGTGGAACTAACCTGGTCAACAAAGACTAAACAAAACAAACAAATAAATAAATAAATATAATGTTGACTATAAAGAATGTATAGTCTTCCTTCTCTGGTGTTTTTGTCACAAGTTCATAACATAATACATTGTAGTGCTTACACATGGTCCTATGAAATCTAAGCATGCATGTATTTTAGCAAGCAGAATATTCTGCAGACAGTACTTTAGTTCAATTATGTTTTACTTAAAGCACAGTACAGAATCCAAAATAAAGTTCATTTTTAACATAAACTGAAAAAAGCATAGTTCTGCTTTAAGCTATGCCATATTAATTACAGTTCACAGCTAGCTAAAATATCTAAAAAAAGTCTTACCGTTCACAGCCCTTGGGTTGAAGATTAGGTCAAACTGCCTTACCATTATCACATATGCTCACTCCTTGAGGAGAGACACATCCATAACTAATCTTCTTGTATTGCTTTAATAAACTGATAAGCAGTTTCCTAATACATATATATATATATATATATATATATATATATATATATATATATATATGATTCTACTTTTAATCATCAAATTTACACTAAATCACAAATAAACAACTTCACTTACCTGAAACCTCAGTTGTACGAAACTGCACTTTTCCAATGTCTATTTCATTGACATAATCTATTGCTGGTAGTGCCAGAAGTACAAGTATACAGCCTTTATGTTATTTCTCATAAAGCGAACCAGCTGGGAAGCATGAGGGATGAGAAGACACTGTCAGTAATCTTCTTCATATGATACGCTGTTTTTACAGGTTATGGCTTTCAAATGGCAATCACACTACAGTAAGGATCAGAAATGTACCTTTGCTGTCAATGTAGTACAATCTCAAAGTTGGTATATATAATATGCAGGGGGTGTGGGGGTGCAGGGGGGCTTGCACCCCTGCAAAAATATTGGAGAATGTGTATGTTTTCTGAATTATATGTTACATGATTGTTGTTTTTGGGATTTGTAGTTTGGTACAGAGCAGTTTCGTACAGCTGAGGTTTCAGGTAAGTTGAGTCATTTATTTGCGATTCAGTGAAGTGGTGAAGTGTAAATTCAATGATTAAAAGTACACACACACATATATATATATATGGGTTCACTTTATAATCTCAATATTCTGAAATATCGAATTTCAGAATACTGAGATTATAATACCAAATGCTCGGAATCGTGAAACACCAGAAGTGTGAAATTTGAAATACCAAAGTTCGGAGCTTCTGGTGTTGCGGTGTATGAATGGATGTAAGTGCAGGTAAGTTTGTATGAGTGTGCAGGTTATGTGCTGTAGTGTATGTTAGTGTGTGTTTTGGTTGTGATGTGTGTGTGCAAGGGGCTGTGAAATGTGTGGGTGTGAGTTGCCTTTGTGTGTGTGTTTGCATGGTCTCGGAGTTAGAATATATAAGTAGGGGGAGCGTGGGGGGTACAGCCCCCCACATGGGGGGTGCAGGGGGCGAAGCCCCCCTGCTTGTTTCTAGTGTAGGTTAGTTTTGTTTTGTGTGTGGGTGCAGTTGTGTGTATGTGAGTGTGTGTGTATGTAAGTGTCGGGATTTTGAATTTCGCGATTATGGGCATTCGGTATTGTGGTGTTTCAGCTTTATGATCTCGATATTCTGTAATTCGGTATTTCAGAATTTTGAGATTATAAAGTGAACCCATATATATATCTATATATATATATATATATATATATATATATATATATATATATATATATATATATATATATATAAGTATATATATATATATATATATATATATATGGTGATTTCATTGTTGGTTCATAAAATGCTTCATTCACAATTTCTCTTTTTGTTTTCTCATTACCTTATTATCACTTAACAACACTTGAGGTCAATCTAAGTTAATGATCAAGTATGGACCATTTAATAAGGTGAATAAGTCATTTTATATGTGGGTTAATCTAGACTAGTTGTCATGAAAAGTGCAATTTTTGAAGGGTAAGTAGTACATCTTTTTTCCTGTTGCATAACTTACTAATTTAATTCCAGTAAATAGCTACACTAAGTTTTGCCATTTAAGTGGTCTGTTGGAATTAAACCTTGTCTTTTTCCTAGGGAAAAGAGTGAGATCCAGGCTACTTCAGGACTTGCGATTGCTTTCAAGCAGGTTAGATGTGTATTTGGTATTGGCTGTGGACTTCCAAGAGATATTTTTTCAAGCATTTGTCAATCTTTTAAACTGCTGCTTTTTTTATCTAGTTCTAGGTCATTGAACAACAGAGCTAAGTATCTGAAAAATGTTCCTACCTTACCATCCTGTTCTTATTATGTTCTTAAACCCAGTCTGTCTGTCTCTCTCTCCTGCTGTCTACCCCTTAGTGAAAATTTGACCACAAAATTCCCTCCTTCTCCTCTTTTATTGGATGTTGTCAAAAATAACAAAAGTATCATTTTCTGAAGTCACTCCCCTTAAGGTATTTAAATACATTTGACCTCCCATTGTATTCCATTGATCTAGAATACTAAGTGCCCAGCCAACCAATCCATATCACTCTTTTACACTCGTTTAAACTTAGTGCCTCTTGAGTCTCCTATCCTTATATGTTTGTCTTTGGAAGCTTTTGCTAGTCTCACTTCATCTAATTTGCTCATACTAGTAAACACTGGAAAGTCAAGCTGGGACGTTTCTCCTCTTAAACTGATAAAATTGAGCTATCCTCTCTGCCATATCTTCCTACTTTCTTAATACATAATGCAATACCTAGCAGTATTAACCCTTTTATACATCTACATTTCTGAATCTGCAACATATTGGACAAGACTACCAATCACTGGATATTATGTACACTGTGTGTTTCTACCATGTTTATATACAAAATCTGCTGGATTTACTTGACTTGTCCATACACCTAATAAATGGGCAAAATAGATGGCCAGCTAGCTAATTCACCTCTTTTTGTCAGCCTTTTCAGATCTCATAAGACAGTATACTAACTGCCTTAAACTCACAATTGATTAATGCATTCTCAAGATTAATAATTCCATCTGTGAGAGGTGTGAATACCTAATTAATCTGGATGCTTTCCTCTTACTTCAAATCTTGCCCCATGAGCTTCTTATATCTCTACCCTAAACTTTCATTAATTACGACAAAATGCCTTAGCTGAGGCTACAAAAAAATCACTCTCAAAGTCTCATACAAACAAGAAGATTAAGTGTTGCAAAAATTTGGTCACTTATCCACCTTTTCTGTACCTCCCATAAAGAGTTATCCTGAGCAAAAACACTCCAAACCTAACCAAAAAGATCACAAAGGTCCTGAGCTATCAAGAGATGATGAATGCTCTGTCTCCTTATGAAGTTATAGACTTTCATGGGAAGATCTCTGCCTTGCTTACCATGCCTTTAGAGACCCAGATATCTACTGGCTCCACTAATATTAGAACCTGTAATCTAAATCTTCACTAACAGATAAATAAAACCCTGTGGAGACACATTTTTATAACACAGTGCCTCCCAAACCTCTTTAATAAAATTCTGGAAGTTAAGCAGTGCAATTTATTATCTCCCTTTGGAAGACTATCCACAAATTTACTCTGGGATTTACTGGTATGGCCCTCTTGTAAAAATAGTGTATAGCCTATGGGAGGGTACTGGAAAGGGATAAATGATCATAAAGCTCAATAGCCTGGGTATATCTATGAATCTATGAATATCTGATAGGTCTAGAATTTTTCTGCAGTTCAGCATTCTGCTCTAGTCACCACACACTCTGAAATTATTTACCTACTGCTTTTTATTTGCACTGGGGGGGGGTTGTGATACATCAGAGATGCTGCAGTGTCATCTATTAAATCATACATCCAAATAGATGATCCCACCACTCACTTATCACCAGCCTGTAAGTTACTGACAAATCCTGCTTTTACAGAGGTAGATGACCTACTTTTAGACTTGGCTTGGGAACCTAGAAAATGATTATAAATAACTGGAAGGGTGGTGAGTAAGTAAAGCATGAACAAAATCATTTTCATCATTACCATATATAAACACCATAGGATTCCACAAACCAGAGTTCCTAATATGTACAGCTCTGAGCATACAAGTATTTTGTAAATGAACCCAAGGATTCATTAACTTTGTACAACATCACATTAAGGACCATGGTAAAATGGACCTGTTAACACAATGTGATATATTGCAATTCACAGACACATTGGCCACAATGAGAAAATACCTCATTCTCAATCCATGTGTTGTTTGAACATTCCCAAATTCTCCTTTTGCTGACCTTGTAAATTACAAAGAATTTCAGTCAGTCATTAATGCCAAACTTATCATTCAATTGACTTCAACAATTGGCTTAGTTTCTATGGCCTTTCCAAGGGGATCCAGTATCTGTCTGCCTGGGATGACATGGTTGACAGGCCTCGATGCTTTGCCAGAGACAGCCTCCACCTGTCACCACTGGGGTTTCAGATCTTGGCCAAGGCTCTCGCCTCCCCCATTGTGCCTTTTTTAGGCTATTTCCCAAAGACAAATCTTCCAACATAAAAGATCTGTCAAAAAGCAAATTGAAGGTCATGCTGCCTGGTGCTAGGAGCCTTAACCTGAAAATGCACTCACTGGAGGCTCTCCTCACACTGGAAGATGCCGATATCTGTGCGGCCACAGAAACTTGGTTCAGGGCTGCAGAGAGCACCCCTGCCTTACCAGGCTATACCTCATTCCACACTTTCTGACCCCAAAATGAGGTCAGAAAGACTAAGAGTGGTGGAGTCTCTATCTTCATTAAGGACAGGCACACCTCTAGACTGGTTTGCCAGCACGATACACTGGAATTACTTGAGATGCAACTGACAGTTGTCAAGGCACCAGTCCAAGTTATAGCCAACTATAGACCCCCCTACATGACTCAGGACACCCACTCTTCCTACCTTGACCTACTTTACTCCATCCAGGTACCCCCTAACACCCTGATTCTTGGTGAAATCAACTACCCCACCATACACTGTGTGAACTATTTCTGCACTAATGATTTCATCAGTTATAACACACAAGACCAGCTTGTCTCATCCTCCACAAGGGGAGATAACATTCTGGATTTGGTTCTCACCAACATGGGCAATTGCTGCACCACTCCCATAGTATGTTCTTCCCTGGTGAGATCAGATCATCTGTCTGTCTCATTCAAAGTTTCTGTCCCACCCAACCCCTCCCCAGCCATAATCAGGCTAAAAGACTTCTCAAAAGCGGACTACAACCTCCTATGGGAGGGTATCATTAGCTTCACACCACTGCCCCCCTTAGAGAATGCAGACAACTATGCTGAACAGTACACTAATGCAGTATTCAAGCACCTGTACAACTGAATGGACTCTGCCATACTCAACAGAACTAAAACCTGCTCCTCAAGGAAACACAAACCTATCTGGTGGACATTTTCTATCAATGGGCTTTACAACAAAAGGAAGAAACTGTTGTCCAAGGGTAAAAAGGAACAAATTCCAAATTCGAGAAAACTCCCTCCTCAGACTCAACAAGCAAATTAGATAACTAGTGAAGACATCCAAAGCCAATTATGAGTTGAAACTAGCCTATGAAACAAAGGAAAACCACAAATCCTTCTTCAGTTATGTCAGGAACCTCCATGGCAAAGCCCAGGTTTGTTCCCAATTAGTACTTAATGGTACCACTTACACTGATCCTCTTGAC
Source organism: Protopterus annectens (assembly GCF_019279795.1). Classification (NCBI taxonomy): domain Eukaryota; kingdom Metazoa; phylum Chordata; order Ceratodontiformes; family Protopteridae; genus Protopterus; species Protopterus annectens. The sequence goes on along the minus strand of NC_056744.1, from coordinate 1,088,714,148 downwards.
TTAGCCAACCTGGTAGCTTATAGGTTCAGCACAAGCTTCACTCCCCCTATCCCCCCAAAGGCCCATTCAGCATACCCAGTACTTGTCCCACACCTCACATCTCTGTAGATTAAGTGGTAAAGGCCCTATCCAAGGCAAAGAACACAGCTTCCATGGGACCTGATAGTATCCCAGGGTGTATTCTGCACCATCGTAAGTAAGAACTAGCTTCGTCATTGTGCACCCTATTCAACCACAGTCTAATTACATGCTACATTCCAGCAGAATGGAAAATTGCCATTGTCATCCCATTGCACAATGGTGGCGCCACTACTGACCCAGGAAACTATCACCCCATTAGCTTGACAAGTCTGATCTGTAAAGCCATAGAGCGTATTATTATGGATCTCATAAACAAGGACATAGGCAATCTCCAAGCACTTGACAACACCCAGTTCAGATTCATCAGGGGCATATCTTACCTATTTAACCTGGTTAACTTCTTTGAGACTGTCACCAAGGTCCTGGATGAGGGGAAAGTCAGTACATACAGCTTACCTTGACTTGGCCAAGGCATTTGACACAATCCCGCACTCGGGCATCATCAAAAAGCTGACACAATTTTGCATAAATCCCTATCTCCTCAGGTGGGTGGACAACTGGCTCACCAATAGGACCCACAAGATCAAAATAGCTGCCACCACCTCTGACAGCAGACCTGTCACTAGTGGTGTTCCCCAGGGATCTGTCCTGGGACACCTTCTGTTTGGCCTTTACTTCTCAGAGGTTCAGGTTAGGACAAAGGGCCTGTAGCTGACCAAGTTTGTGGATGACTCTAAGTTGTGTGCTGTCATTCACTCCCCAGATGAAGGTAACATACTACAAGAGGGTCTCACAGCTACAAATAACTGGTGCCAAAGTCGAGGCCTTAAGTTAAATGCAAAAAAATGTATTATGCTACCATTCAGCAGAAACTCTGCCCCTACTGATTACCATATCAACAGCAACCCCCTAGGCACACAACCTGTGGTGAGAGACCTGGGTACTCAGGTTGACAACAATCTCAAATTTGACCATCATGTTGTGGCAGTGTTCAGAAAAGCCTTTTACTTGGTTCATCTCATAAGTAAAGGGATTGCATTACTTCTCTGTACTCCTCCCTCATTAGGCCTAAAATTGAGTATAATACCCCATTTGGTATGTACCTCTCCGAACACCTGCACCAACTGGAAAGGCCACAGAAATACCTCACAAAGAGAATCTATGGCCTCCAACATTTGTCCTATGTGGACAGGCTCAAATCATCATCACTCTACTCGGTAGCATACAGATTTCTCAGAGGTGATCTGTGTCTTGCCTACAAGGCAATATCAGGCCCTGCCTACTAGAAATGCTCCATATCTGTAAGTCTAACTCCTCATGCATTACCCACTCAATAGGCCTAGATCTAATATGCAACATCTAAAAAACCTGCTGGAGAGTCAGGTTTGTCTTCCAGAGCCTGCCCCATCTCTGGAATAGACTTCCCATACATGTCAAACAGAGTACCTTGCTGACCCTCTTCAAGTGCCACCTTGATGAGTGGATGGGAAACCACAATTTTGTCCCAGGGTTTCCACCTTTCTCCCTCACTGACAGGGGTGACAGGTGCTGACTGAGGGTTCTATTTTGGGGATAAACTCTTGGCTAGTCTTGTAAGGGCCCAGGGTCATTAGTCTAGTAACCTCCTATAATCCTATATTAGAGTTGCACATGTCATGTCCTTCAGTACATCCGGGGTATCCCTGGCACTTGACATTCCTCCTGACACATCTTATTAAACAAGTATTCCTGGTATCTAGTAGTTCCTCTGATCCCAGTTAAATGTCACTAAGATATGAGAATGAAGTACATGTAATCTCTGGTAATAGTGGCTTCTCCATTTTCCATTAAGGGCTGTTAAGGCAGGAGATGTAAAAGTAATCTTTTGTGTTTAGTCATACTGTCCAGATTTTTGCAGAATATCCAGATTTTTACCTTATATTTTTATCTGTTCCTTGTAAAATTGGTGGTTTTCTAGCAAATCACTGATTATTTAAGTCACTACATGATGAAAGACATTTGAGTTTCAGACTTCATATCCTTCAAAACTGTGTGCTAATTCAGAACCTGTTATTCTATCGACTTTCTAAGTTTGTAAGAGTACTATTAAAAAACCTGTCTGATTTGGGGACTTTGTCTAGATTTCTTGTGCAAAGAGATTGAGAAGTATGTCTAGTGGTTCCCCCATGATTCCTCATGATATCTAACTGCCTTTATGGCACAATCTAAAAGTCCCTGGTGCCTAATGTACCCCCAAGCCACAGTACAGTAGAGGCATGGTATTAAAGAGTTCTCCCATGTGATGTGTAAGTGCCACTTAGGCATGACTATGGAGTTATCCCTGGTGGCTAGTGGTTCCCCTACCCAGTGTTGCAGGCTTTGCTCATTAGTCTACACACACACCCACACATACTCACACCCCTCCCACACACGTACCCTATCTAATGTACCTCCTCTCTAACTCTATGACCAATACCTCACAGGCAGATACACACTCACACATGCACTCATACATGCAGCCTCTTGCAACGCATATGCATAATGAGTTCCCACTCTCAGTTCTCAATAATTATTACAATGCTTTAATAAAATAATACTCAGGTTCAGTTTTATGTTGATTCTGACTAAAAGAAAAGGCAGTATAAAATGGCAGGTTTAAAATAAGAATAATTAAACCAGTACATGCTGTTAACAAGAGAAGATTTTTTTCATGATGTAAAAACATACACAAACAAAAAACAAATAATATAACATACAACAGAGAAAGACTCTATAAAACAATACAGAAAACATTTTGTAACTGTAATAATGCCTTCCTTTATGAGCTTAATATAGTGCAATATTGTATCACATTATGGGGGTTGGGGGACCCTAGATCTGCATAGCTTGGCCTTACAACCCCTTGGGTGGTCCATTATTTCCCTATAACATCCACTTCTTCAAGCATTGTTGCTTACATGTGATGATGTGAGGTATTGTCAGCTATGCCAAGAGAAGTAGGGCAGTAGATGTGTAATATATGGCAGCATACCTAGCTGGAGTTTTGCAAAGAATTATATGTCATTTGTATATCAAACTGATTTATATAGGTGCTTATATTGAAAATGTATTTGTAAAGTTGCTTGTATTAAAAAATGTATTAACAGTGGCTCCTGCTGGACAGAAAATAAATAATATGTCAGACTGTATTGTAACTGTTGAAATAAATATATGGTACCAGAGGATACTGTAAAAGAGGAGGTTAATCTCAGTCCAGTTAACTTAGAAAAATAGTCTGCAATTAAATTACCTGGTTTAGGCCATAAAAATCGTATCTCACAAGTCTGATTGCAGCCAGAGACATAATGCCTGCGAAAACCAGGAGAAGGAATCCTACTGTATTGTCCTTAGGGGTGATATAATTGCTACCCTGGAAGGCTGGAAGTTTTTGAAATGGTTTTATAGCTTGCAGATGCTATAACACATCTTGGCAAAGCTCTATGTGTGTGTATTATTACACATATGTGTTAGATTCTTTCTGTTTCTAGTAAAAGGGGTAGTGTGGGAACCAGAAGTCAGATGACTGGATGTATGTGATGTAATTCTGTAATCCAGCACTGAAATGATGTTTTAATACTAAATGATACAGAAGTCTAAAGGCAGTCTGTTTGTGAAAACTGACAAAAGAAGAACCACTCATCTGCATCACCTTGCTTTGCTCTAGTAAGTGAACTAGGGAACAATAATTCTTTAGATCAGTCAAGAAATATAGCAAGATTAGTTAAGTATTGTTTCTCTGTATCTGTGTGAACTTTTCCATCTGTGTTGCTTTTAATATTTCATGTGATTTAAACTCTGGTGTTTATTGTAAATAGATATTTGGTATTTTCATGTTATTTTATTATTTACTATTAAATATATTTAAACTTTTCATTGTGGCTGGTGTTTTACAAAATATTTAACCTTTAAGGATACTTATATTTATTAGGAAATCCTTCTACATGGCACACCTCATCACAAAAGGGTTCTCATCTAGGAAAAAAGAGGTAATTGTTCCCCTCTACTCGACACTCATTAGACCCATTATAGAGTACAGCGCCTCTTTTGGAATGTACCTCACAAGACATCTGCAGCAGCTGGAAAGGCCACAGAAGTACCTCACAAAGAGGACTACTGGCCTCAAACAGATGCTCTACACTGACCATCTCAAAAAACTCCAGCTTTACTCCATAGCATATCGCCTATTCTGAGGTGATCTCTGCATAACATATAAAGCTATGTCAAACCCGGAGCTGTTGGACATGCTACACCTAAAGAAATTGCAATCCCTCCGAGCTACATGCTCTAGGAACCTAAGCCTTTTTACCACAACAAACAGGACATGCTGAAGGGATATATTCCTATCCCAGAGACTTCCCATACTCTGGAACAAGCTACCCATCTATGTTAAGCAAAGTTCCTCATTAGCACTCTTCAAGAAAAATCTTGATAAGTGGATGGGAAATAGGAAATACACCCTGAGGATCACTTTCGTGGCTCTGCTCGACAGGGACACAGGAAATAATTTTCTTGGGTGGCATAAGCCATGGAACCTTGTTGGTTAGGCTTACTTAGGCCCTTGGGCCAATAGCCTAGTACCTACCTATGAACCTATGAACCTATGATGACACTGTGGCTGTTCCTAAAAGTCTTGCTGCATTGGTCAAACACTACCATTTATATTAATTTTAATTTTACTCAGTATAATTGCTACCCTTGTAAGTGTGTGTGTGTGTGTGTGTGTGTGTGTGTGTGTGTGTGTGTGTGTGTGTGTGAAAATCAAATCTCAAGAGTGTGTGTGTCAGCTACTTGGAGCAGGGACACAGAGCACTGGTTTCACAGAGAAGGTGGTGGATGACTTGGCTTGGAACACTCGGCTGAGGGGCTGTGTCAGCGGGGAGTCTCATTTGGGTGCTGAAGATAGAGAGAAGGAAACCCAGCCCCAAGACTGAGTGTATTCCTATGTGCTCTTAAGGGAAATTGTGCTTGGTGCAGAAAGCTGCATCTGGAAATACTGTAAGTATCCATTTTTGCTCCAAGTGAACATCCCTCACCTGTGTCAGTGGTGAAGATTAAGGCTCCTTGTTTACTGGTCTAGAGGAGGGATATCACACATATCTCTAACAGTACATTTTTATCACATAACATATATTTGATCCACAGGTAGAAAGCCATTACCAGTAGTGACACATTTGTGTTATCAGCTAGGCTATACAGACAAGTAAAAGTACCATAATTCCAAAGTTCTTCTGACAAGAAATGTTGCTCAGTTCTTTCTGACTATGGAATCCTATCATGAAGACCAATGAAACAATGAGACAAAGAAAGCAAGATAGTTACCCATGCCACTATCTGATGCACCCACAGGAAATACTGTCTGATACTTGAAAATGTAGCATATAAATTCACAACTGTCTATGGATTCCTGTGCCTGCAAGTTGAATGAAGCACAGATATAACTAATACTGACCCTTCAAACATTTTCATGCAACTCTGCCATATCAGAATTTGATTGTTTGCTTTGCTTGTCCATGCTCTACCCCTGACTTAGACACATTATTCCATTCACTAGCTTATCACCCAACATCCTTTCCTCTGTTAATGACCAGCATATGTAACTATATAATAGATGTAACAATAAACTTTTTTGCTTACTACTCCACCTCCTGTCTCCCCCCTGTACACAAATTCTCTCTTTCCATTCTCACTCTACCTTTTTTCTCTAACAATCTTTCTATTACACTGCTCTCCTGTCTCCCATCTTCCTTTCCTGTTATTCCCTCCCCTCTCCTCTTTCATCTCTGCTCTACATGACCTACTAAATAATTACATTATAAAAGTAATTAATACTTTTTTCCTATCTTATAAAATTTCCAACCGATTCTTATAATCAATAAAGTCCACTTCTCTCATAGACATACCCTCCTTAAGAAACCATGGCTGTATCGACTGCAAAAGTGTTTGAACTAAAGTTTGTATAAAGTGTATTCTAATATTATTGTTATTTTCATGTTATTCATGAATTGTACTACTTTGTTGTTTAACCAGTCTGGTAAGCAATGTAACTATGTCATTTTGCCAATGTGTCTCTGGAGCTTTTCTCCTCAGGCCTCTGCTGAAAATGGGCTCATACCCAGTCAAACTTTCCTGGTAAGCAAATGTCAAATAAAATAAATAAAGAAGTATTCTTTACAGTCATAATAGTCAGTGCATTCATAGGGCCAAAGTCCAAAAGAGTTGCTGTCAGTGTAAGTCTGCCCTGATTCCAAAAGATTGGTTCTCAGTGTAAATGACTTACTTTGCTGTAAGGCCTATCAATAAACAGGCCTTCACTAGGGACTGAATTCCAAAAGTTCTCCTTTCAGCTTGCCCTCAGTGTGAATGGTCACTTACACTGAGAGCAAATATTTTGCAATGGGGCCTTTAGACTTTCCATAAACACTATGATATGTTATAACATATACAAACCTGAAATTATATTTTTTTGCTAAATTTTCACAAATTCTCATATTTTGGAAACTGTAGAGCCTAGACATATATTGTTAGGACATTATTGTAGCCAGGCATATGCTTTCATATGACAGCAAAAAATCCTCTCTGAGTGCATGTTTATTGAGATATATACAGAAATATGAAAACATATGGTTAATTGTGTAACTATCAAGATGAACAACACTGTCTCTCAAATATGAACAATTCTGCTCTTTAACAATATCTAAGGTCAGAAGCTTTCACCTGGTATCATGCAACGGTTTGTAAGTCACGTTTTTATTACAGTATTATGTACATATTGTTTGTTTTCATGATTATTGGCTCTGGCTAACCACTAGCAATATCCCAGGTACAGTGTGATATAAATGGACACAGACAATGAATTTCCCTGTCGCCCACCATGGCATATCACACCATATCCTTCAATAACATGTAGGGTTGTCAGTTATGAAAATATGAACACAAATACAAAAATATGAATAATAACTGACAAATAGTATTTATTTCTCTACTGCAGCACATCCTAGATTAAGAGTCTTAGCTTTTGTTAATAACTCCTTGCACTTTCTAATACTGCCTATTCTTAGCTGGTAAGTTGCTTAGTTAAAGAAGCCAGGCTCAAAAAAAGTTCTATATGCTGTAAGGAGCTATGGGTGTGAATTGGAAATATACCAAAAAAGCGTGATATACTTCAATGAGTTAAATGACTCAAATAATGTAATTAACTAACAATTGTACTAGCATTTTATTACAATTAAGAAAGATCTGTAAATTACTTCTTTTTAAAAACATATATAAAACAAATGCACAAAACGCAATCTAATGAATCAGAAGCTGAACAAAAATGATTATTGAGCCCTTGCTTCCCAAAAAGCGAGACTTCTTCAGAATGAAATTCAAACACACTCACATTAATTAGACTAAAACAAACACATGATTAATTAAATATTACATGTTAAAATTATTTGAACAACTTGTAATTTCCAAAACATGTTTTAAATTAACTAAAAATACACATATGTACAGCACATCATCAAAAATGGAAAACAAGCTATAACCAGTAAAAAATAAGTGGAAATAGAAGCTTGACAGAAACATTAAATCTTGGATGTCGGTATATGAAACAAACAGATAATACTATCATTTTAAATATGGAAAAGTACAGGCATCCAATCTCAGCTGCAGCATAATTTAATTAATTTTCAGTCAAATTTTCCATTACTCCATAAACTGACTCGATTCAGTCCTATCAATAAAATATACATTTGTTAACCTTACAAATCACAGCATGTCTGCTAAGAGCTTTTTTGACATCATGTTATTTTAATTCAAATAACATGCTTATAAATCCTTTTTTAAAAAGTAATTTCAGTCTTTCCTGTGTAAAATGAAAAGCATACCATACAGGTACTAATAAATTCTACAACCTTGGGGTTGCAATTAGCTTTGAAAATATATCTTCATATTTGCAACAGTGATCCATATTCCTATTTAAAGTAACACCCACATAAGAACACAGGATACTATATCAACAGTTTGCAGTGGATGGGTTATTTAAATTCCTTGATACACATCTCCTTTTATCTTTGAAAATTGATTTCAAGATTACTACCATCCAGAAATAGACCAGAATTCCAGACCTAGCCTCTCTTTAATACCATCAAATCATGTTAACCTACTCCTGTTACCACAGATAATACCTTTGAGTCACAATGTTGCTAGAATATGTCAATACCATGGCCTTATAAAAGCTGTCATTTTGGTTACCTTGATGTTGTGTTGTTTCACAGCCAACCTTTAAGTGAAAATCTACTCTCCCATACAGATAATACCAATTTATTTGTGTTTTCTAATAAATTTTAGGGTAACTTCTATCAAAATATAAAGATACAGGACCTTTTCAAATACATCATAAATTGAAATCAACCTTGACAGTAGCACCATTTGACCTTTCACAAGGCTGAGTTTCTGCTTGAATGGGTGACAACTATCAAAGTGTAGGTATGAACTGGGGAATGTTTCTTTTCTAAAAATGGTAAAAGTAAGAAAATGATTTTTGTAATCCTTTTGAGCACATACATTTAATAAGTCAATCTTCTCTGAGAACAATTTAACATTGAATTAAAAAAACGTCAGTAAAGTTGTTTAAAATAAAATATATATATATATTGGGACACCTCTATAGATCATTTCCATTGAAAAAAAATATCATCCAGGTGCTTAAAAATAATTTACAGTGTAAATAAATAGATGAAGGAAAAACAAAGAGTCTCCCAATACAGATGAACCAGGTTGCTATATACTGGAGCACATACCACATTAATTTTCACACCCAAAAGCCAATGATAATATTAATCTTCAAAATTTATGATGTTTTTAGAAAGTACAATGTTTATAGTTTCCAGAAATAATGAAGTGTCTCTTAAAGTTAGGCCCCCCTTTAGTAACAGAAACTCCTTAAATTATTGCAGGCCTAAATCATAAGAAGGGTTTACTAAAAAGCATCGAACACCCACAAAATTGAAGACCAATTTGTCAAGATGAAATCATCGAAACCTCACTTCAGCGAACAACCCGATCATTGAATCCATTCCCAGTAACCACTAATACCAAAACTAACAAAAATGAAACCGCACAATCCCCAACCTACCCAAGTGAGGAGCTATGATCCCCACACCTCCCAATGTGGGGGGGCTGCACCCCTACAACCACTAACTAAATACACCAACTTTGAGATTGCACTACAGTTGGGAAAAGGGCAAAGTTCACCTTGCTGGCCAACAAGTTACTTACTTTGGGAATGAATTTGTCAATCCAGTCGTTCGCTGAAGTGACATTTTGATGATTTTGTCTTGATGATTTGGTGTTCAATATTGTAGGCTTTTGATGTTTTCAGGCAGACCCTATAAGAGATCACAGTAAAATATTTTTAGATATCAATAGTTTCAAAGACACATCCCATGTCATATCCCATTTAAAGAAAGCCAAGAATATATCAAATATGGGAATAATTAAAAGTGACACCTTTTAATTTTTTTCCGATCTAATTGGCAAGAGGTGCCATTTTAAGCCAATACTGCTACAATTGGATATAGCATGTGGTAATCACAATTTGTATGGCCGTGTGAGTACCATAAATGCTGGTTATAATGGGTTTCTCTGCTTTAAAAAATTTTATTGACCTACATCAATGTAACCTTCCAAAAGATAATCTTCTACCCAAGCATCAATACTTTTCTAAGCTACACTAATCTCATGGATGGAGGTACTTTTATATGCATCATCAGTGTTCAAAAATCCCAACATTTTGCCAACATAGTCTGCTGTTGACATAAACATGATGCAACTCTGCTTATCAGGTTTCATAATTCTAACTGAACTGTCATCCGATAATTGTTTTAACACAAATGATTCTTCCTGCTAAATTTATAAAACCAGTGTTCACTTTGTTTTTACAAGGACCCTTATGTCCTGCTCACACTATTTGTTGAGCAAATAGATGGTCTGATTTAAAGGGGGAGTAAATGTGTTTATCTTTTCAAGAGAAATCATTAATTTACTTATTCAGTTTGGTAACTGGGGTAGAGCACTGGTCCAAATGGACCTATTTCAGTCTTAGTCCAAACAAATGTAAATGAGAGCAGATAATCAAGTTAGGTCATTGCTTCTTACAAGAGTAGAGTTGTCAGGGAAGTAGAGCTCCTTTGTTTTCTGTAAGCGTATATTCATCCTTGCAGGAGACATCCCTATACTCCTGAAATGAGTGTACTCGTCACTGTTTTCAAAGTCTAATTTCTGAAGTCCTGGTAAAGTTACTTACATAAAACTGAGTCATCTACTATCTAACAGTGAAAATGTCAGTACAGGATTTCTAGAGCTGAAATTATGGATTGCTTATAAAAAAGTTTATTACAAAATAGGATACTTCCATGTTAACATTAATAATGCAAAAACAGAGTATGACACTGTCATGCTGGTAATGGAATATTCAAGCAGTGGGTGTTAGTAAAAAAATTACATTAAAACATGGAGGGTAAAGTTATGATATTCTGAGATATAAATGCTCTTTTGGTAAAGCAGTTATGATTATTATATATATTTTCATAACTGCATTAATTTCATAAAAGCTGTGTGACCTACTGGTGAACAGATGGTCCCGCCACAAAACATTAAGGATCACAATGTTGCCACTGAAACATGCCATGTTACACAAATGGTTTTGTAGATTAATATTGTTTTGAAATATTGTGAAATTATTATATGCATAATTTGCATAAATTTGACATTATCACAAAGCAGCAGTATGCTATCAGTTTTTGTCATACATTGTTGGAAACAGGTGAACCTTTCCCTAAAAGATAAGTTGGATTTATCTTGCATACTTACAGAAATATAACCCTTTGTTGACCATAATACTGGTATTTTTTTGACAAACAAAATACAAATGTTCATAAATATGCAGTATAAAATAAACATACCCCCGGATTCTGCAAGCCTTGCATGGCATGCAGGATTAGTGCAGGAGCTTTAGCAGGCAATATGTCTGCCGTGCAATCCAGGAATAGCCTGTAAAGGCGTGCACGAGTGGTCCTGCACTAGTCCTGCATGGACTCAGCCCCTGTATGCAAATTACCCTATTTGCAGGAGAAATCCATGCAAATGAGGTAAATTTGTGATCCAGGAAGCTGGAATCCGGCCGTGCAGGACTATTGTAATCTGTAGAAATGTACTCGGTTAGTAACCGAGTACATTTCTGCAAATTCCTAAACAGAGCTGTGGCAGCTCCAAATAAAGGCTGCATATCAGTCAGGAAGCATGGCAATGGCCAAGTATAAGGCCACTGGCATTGAAAGCAGAGTAAATAATGAAAAAATCAACTTTTATTTTTTTAGACGATCTCTGTTGTTTAAGCATAGGGCAGCAGCGCGCAAATGGGATTGGGCTAAAAAAAAATAATTCTAACCAAAATCACTAATCTGCCATTATAGTCAATGGCAAGCAGAAGACAACATGGCCAGTGAGTCGTGGTTGCTAAGGGGGGAGGCTCAGTGTGAGACATGTAACTATGCAATAGCAGGCAATCCTATGCAAATTAGGGGAATGATAATGAATCCCAGTTTTCCCCAGCATGCTAGTAAGGTCCCAACAGTGAAAGAGCAGGAATATTTTATGTTCAATGTCTGAGAGACTTGCTTGGCTACACACATCTGCATTAAAAGCTGAAGTTAAGTAAAACTTGCAGTAGTGTATTTTAGTCTTCTGTTAAGTACAAACTTGCAGTTTTAAAAGTACTGTATTTTCTTTTTTTTTGTTTCCTAATTGTGTGTTTCATTGAACAGTGTGCTGTGTGTGTCTCTGCTATAAGAGGGGGTGGTGTTATCACTTTTTTGTTATCAGATATTTAATAACCTAGAGGGATTCCTCTGTACTTTAAGTGCTAGCCACAAAGTTTGAGAAATCATTTTATGCTCAACTTCTGAGAGACTTGCTTAGCTACAAACATCTACATTAGAAGCGGAAGTTAAGTAAAACTTGCAGTAGTGTATTTTAGTCTTCTGTTAAGTACAAACTTGCAGTTTTAAAAGTACTGTATTTTCATTATTTCTATTTCCTAATTGTGTGTTTCATTGAACAATGTGGTGTGTGTCTCTTTGCAGTTAGTTCCTCACTCACACTCTCTTTTCCTGTGTTGGTATTAATGTTGGTGGCTCTGGAATTGCCTGCCCCTCCTGTAAGTCTATATTAGAACACTCCTCCTGGGTCCATCTCATTTGCTCACTTGAGTACAATGAGATCATATTCTGAGTCTAGTTTTCACTCTACTTAATACAGAGAGAAGATTTGAGAAGGCCAACCCACTTATGTTCTTCCTTCCTCTCTCCTTGCACTTAAAAAAATGCACTTTATTCATCTGTTTTTACTGTATTTTTGTTTCCTCCTACTTTATTTTGCTTTTCTTAAAAGTACTCAATTTTATTTATTCTGCTGAATTTATTACTGCTTGTAAATTGTAACTGTTATTCTAAGTCTTTTGGCTTAAGCACTTGGGCTTTATATAGGCTGTTTTATGTTAAGAAGGTTTGTGGTCTGCACTGTTGTGGCAGGACAGGTAGCTTACATCCTTCTAAGCTGGGAATTGCTGATTGAAAGCCCAGTGTCTGCTATTCTAAACATGTATTACTTCTGGCTTAAGCACTTGGGCTTCAGGCCAGTTATTCTACATTAAGAGGGTTATGGTCTGCACTCTTGAGGGAGAAGAGGCTGGATTCTACCCTTATGAGCTGGGAATTTCTGGTCACAGGCTTATTGTGCCTGCTTATTTAAACTGTTTCTTTCTGAAATTGGTGCCTTGTTGCTGTAGCATAGACCAGATTCAGGCCTGCTGAATCTAGCTTTGTTTGTATAACTTGAGTACTGATCCAGGCCATCTTTATTTGGAGAAAGTTCTCCTGTACCCTAGTAGCAGGAGTGTGCAGTTAGAACTTGTCTGATTGAAGACTGCTGGAACAGGGCTTCAGTTTTGAGCTTTTTTCTGGTTAATTGGGGTAACTTGTTTAAATCAGTTTGTTTTCTATTGTTTTTTATATATATATATATATATATATATATATATATATATATATATATATATTGCACTTTATTCATCTGCTTTTACTGTATTTGTGTTTCTTCCTACTTTATTATTAGGTGCATTGACTACAACTCTGATCTGCGATATATAGCAATAAGTATCCTTTTCTGTGCATTTAAAGTGCTTTATTTTCTGAAAAAAAAAAAAAAAATATATAAATATATATATATATATATATATATATGTGTGTGTGTGTGTGTGTGTGTGTGTGTGTGTGTGTGTGTTTCCTGCCTTTCTAAGCTAGTATTGTCCAGTTTTCAGGTTAATGCTGAATTCAGGGCTGTGTTACAAATCTCTGTGTTTGCCCATACCTTACTTGGATAGGAGGAGGTTTCTCTGTTCACCTGTGAAAGAGTGGAGCTTTGAGCAGCCTATCTGTCCCTGGAGGAGTGGTTTCAGCCCAGAAATGAGTAGTTTACTGCCCATTTTGGGATAATTTCTATCTCTTTCATTTCCCTGCTATAAATACCGCATTTGCCCGGTTTTGCATGCCGGGCAGCGCCGGTTAGCTAGGGTTAACTATTCCAGGCTCCACAAAGTCTCCTCTTCAATTTTGCCCTTGCAACTAGACAAACTTTCAACTTAAGCACTCAAGCCATTCATTTCTCAGCCTGGCACTTGCTCAAAACTTATAGCAAGCACTTAGAAACCCTAGCACTAGACCTTCCTGTACTTTACAGAAGGACAAGGTTCTCTATTCAACCTTACCAGCCATCCAGTAAAACAGTTCACTGTACCTATCCAGGCATGTCCAAAGGGCAGTTTCAGGTGTACTCTCCAGTCCAACTAGTGAATCTGGGCATTTTGAGACAATGTTACAATAGCCTCATGTACACAGAGAACCCTCTCCTCCTACTACCAAACACTAATACATGCAAGAGATGCAATTATACAGCCAAACTGGAGGCTAAGCTCTCTAAACCCAAGACTGGATCAGTCAAGAGGAGAAGGGAAATACTTGCATCACATCACCAGTCTCACAAAGACCCATTAAACCAGCACCGGCAAAAAACAAACATAAATACACGGAAACATATTCAGAGGCTCTAAATAAAAATCTGCAAAACCAACAGAGACCTCCAAAGCAAACAACCAAGCAACCTCCACCCCCCCAACACAAACCATGAAACACATACTTCACAAAACCAGTATGCCATGCAATCACAGCCCTTAAGGCAAAATAACATACCCAACATACTAGTAATAGGTGATTCTATAGTCAGGCACACTGACATCCCACTCACTAGGCTGAATAAGGAGAAGGTTACTGTTAGCTGCCTGTCGGGTGCCAGGATCCACCACATAACACAAGCACTCAGGTCACTCCAGAACAAGTACAAATATGACTCTGTCATTGTCCATGTTGGTGTGAATGACCTGAGCCGTACCTCCCTGGACTACATGAAAAGAGACATGGAAGAGCTCTCTGATCACATAGCCCAGGCCAGTATGACCCTGAGTAGCATCCTCCCCTCACCAAGAATGATACCACGGTATAAAGAAAAAATTCTCGATTTCAACAATTGGCTAAGTTTCTGGTGTCATTTAAAGGGGATCCAGTGTCTGTCCACCTGGAATGACATGCTCGACAAGCTGCTTCGCTAGAGACAGCTTGCACCTGTCACCCTTAGGCTTTCAAATACTGGCCAAGGCTCTTGCCATCCCCATAGTGCCTTTTTTAGGCAAGGCTCAAAAGACAAACCTGCTGCCATAAATAGCACAAGTAGCAAAAAACTGAGGGTAATGCTACTCAATGCCAGAAGTCTAAACCTCAAAATGCATGCACTCGAGGCACTCTTCAGTATGGAAAAAATTGATATATGTGCAGTAACAGAAATCTGGTTTAAGGCTCCAGAGAACACTCCAGCACTACCAGGCTGCAACTTATACCACACATTTCGGCCACAGAACCCAAACCGAAATACAAAAGGAGGGGGCGTATCCATATTCATCAAGGATACCCACACCTCCAGGTTAGTGGCACAGCACGATGCTTCAGAGATCATCCATGTGCAACTAACAATGGGCAAAACTGCAGTTCAAATTGTAGCTTACTACAGATCACCCACCATGTCCCAGGACCCCCATTCTGCATTTCTGGAAACACTGGGAAACATAAAGGTCCTACCAAACACCCTAATATTGGGTGATTTCAATTACCCAAACATTAACTGGGAGAACTACTCAAGTACTAACTCCCTTGCCCAACATTTCCTAGAATTTATAAACTCAAACACCATGGTTCAACTGGTCAACACTCCACCAGAGGTGACAACATATTGGACCTGGTCATCACCAACATGAGCGACCTGTGTTCCACACCGGAGGTCAACACCTTGCTGATTAGATCTGACCATAAACAAATAACTTTGGATATCCACATTCCGCCCCCACCCCCAGACAAGGAAACTACCATGAAAAACTTTTCAAAAGCAAACTTCATGTTACTTAAGACCGAGGTGGAAAGTTTCAAAGCCCCCATGCTGAACAAGCTGCAAAATCCTTTACTAATGCATTCTACAGGCACCTACAAGAATTCATGGATTGTGATAAAAGAGGTTTTATGTGGAAATGACATGCTGTAATCATTGAACTGAACAAGGAGAACAGCCTTTATTGATACCTGGAATGGTGTTTTTGCGTTTTCAATGCATGGATCGTGCCATCCCAAGCAAAACCAAGACTCAATCCTCCAAGAAAAGGAAACCAGTCTGGTGGACTCCTGCCATAAACAAGCTATACAACAGAAGGAGGAAACTAGTACAGAAAAGAGTAAAATCCCAAAAAGGGAAGACATCCCTAATTAGTATCAGCAAGAACCTACGATCCCTCATAAAGTCATCCAAGGTGGGCTTTGAAAGAAAAATTGCCAAGGACTCCAAAGATAACCACAAGACATTCTTTAGCTATGTCAAGAATCTAAGTGGCAATGCTCAAATCCGCTCAGAGTTAGTGCAGAATGGCACAACATACACTGAACCAACCGATATCGCCAGCATCCTGGCAGACAAGTTCAGGCAAACTTCACCCCCCTCTCACTCCCAAAAGGGCCCATAACCATACCAGAAGAATTTAGAGTCCCTGAAATCACAGACACTCAGGTTAAAACAGCCCTCTCCAAAGCCAAAAACACAGCATCAATGGGACCGATGAGTTCAAAGATGAACTAACCCCTCACCTAAACACACTGCTCAAACTCAGCCTCTCCACAGGCTATGTACCCATACAGTGGTGCACAGCAATGGTTATTCCACTCCACAAAGATGGAGCCACAACAGACCCCGGGAACTATCACCCTATAAGCCTGACTAGCTTGGTCTGCAAGGCTATGGAGTGCATCATCATGGAACTCATTAACAGAGACATTGGGAACCTCCAAACACTGGACCCTACTCAGTTCGGCTTTGTTAATGGCAGATCATGCCTCCTAAACCTGGTGGACTTCTTTGAGACAGTTACCAAGGCTACAGACAAGGGAAAGGTGGTACACACAGCCTACCTAGACCTCACTAAGTCCTTTGACACCATTCCCCATTCTGGTATTATAGACAAGCTAACCAGCCTGAACATAAACCCCTACATCACAAGATAGGTTGCCAACTGGCTCACGGACAGAACCCACATGGTGAGAGTTGCGGGAGCTAGGTCTGACTCTAAACCGGTTGCAAGTGGCATTCCCCAGGGCTCAATCCTAGGACCTCTCCTGTTCAGCATACACTTCTCAGAGGTACAGGCAAGCACAGAAGGACTATGGCTGACCAAGTTCACAGATGACTGCAAACTAGGGGCTATAATTGACTCTCCGGCTGACACAGACATTCTCCAAAAGGGTCTCCTGAGATGGATACCTGGTGTCAAAATCATGGCCTCAAGCTAAATGCCAAAAACTGCATAGTCATCCCCTTTGGAAAAAACAATATACCCCCAAACTACCACATAGGTGGTAGTCCCCTAAATACGGAAGATGTAATAAGGGATCTGGGGACCCAAGTAGATAGTATTCTCACCTTTGATAATCACATTGCCAAAGTGGTTAGAAAATCCTTCTACATGGCCCACCTAATCACAAAAGGGTTTGCATCCAGATCAAAAGAGGTCATTGTGCCCCTCTACTCATCATTCATCAGACCCATCATAGAGTACAAAGCCCCATTTAGGATGTACCTTACAAGACACCTGCAACAGCTGGAAAGACCACAGAAGTACCTCACCAAGAAGATCACTGGCCTCAAACAGATGCCCTATGCAGCTCGACTGAAGAAACTCCAGCTGTACTCGGTTGCATGCCGCCTACTCAGAGGTGATCTCTGCCTGACATACAAGGCCATGTCCAACCCAGAATTAATGGACATGCTCCACCTAAAGAAAACCTTATCCCCTCAAGCCACATGCTCTAGGGGTCTAAACCTTACCACAACAATAAATAGGATGTGCTGGAGGGATAGATTCCTGTCCCAGAGACTTCCCATGCTTTGGAACAAGATTCTAATCTACATTAGGCAGAGCTCCTCACTAACACTCTTCAAAAGAAACCTTGACGAGTGGATGGGAAACAGAAAGTTTACCCTGGGGATCACTTCAGTGGATCTGCTGGACAGAGGCACAGGGAACTAATCTAAGGGGGCGGCGAAAGCCAACACATTCTGGCTAGGCTTATAAATGCCTTTGGGAAGATAGCCTAGTACCTACCTATGAACTTATGAACCTAATAGCTTGGTGCAAGCCTAGGAGTTAGCTGACATCATGGGGGGTGTCAAGCATACTGTAAGCAGATTGGAGCCCTGTGGCTCAGGTTTGATCCTAGCTAAGCACAGCTAAGCAAGGGATGTGTCTGAGTCTGCCTAGCGCTCTTTACATTGCCTAAGTGGGTGTGCATGCCGTGCACTGGGTTTTAAAGAAAAAAAAAAAGGTAAACCAAGAAATAGCAGCTCTGTGCACATTTGAGCACTGTGTTTGCACAGTGCACCCCTGGGCTTAAACAGGAAGGCAATGGGAAGGGAAAACAGTAGTAGGAAGTTAATCAAGGAGAACTAGTATAGCTGGCAGGTGAAATGTATCAGAATCAGCCAATTACACAGGCAGCAGACCAGCCCAGAACACTACTATAAAATATGGAAACACCTTCCCCTCTCATTTTTCCCATACTCTACACCACCGGTGTATACAAGTGGGGAACTTTTAACAAACAAAACTACAAAATGATAGGGGCTGCAGCAGGCAACATACAACAACATGTGCAAGAGGCTGAGGGTGGTGAGGATGTGAATGCTGCTGATCAACCCACAGTGAGGAAACAGAGAAGAGTGTACAGACCAAGGGTAACCTACAAGGGGTTACATGCGCTGGAGATAGTGGAGTATTATAGGGTGGACATAGACCTCCTACAGAAAATTGTTGAGCTGTGCCAGTCATGCCTGACACACAGAACTGACAGAGGGGAACCCATCCCAGTGGATACCAAGGTATGTGTAGGCCTAGGAATACTTGCCACAGATGCCTCCCAAAGCTCAACTGTGGTTTTCATGGTGATCTCACAGGCATCAGCATCCAGAGTATTCCACCAGTTCCTGGATGCCATGTCAGCACATGCCAGTGAGCACTTACATTTCCTCTACACCCGTGAGGTGTTGGTCAGCAATATGCATCTCTTCTACAAAATAGTAGAATACCCTGAGGTTATGGGTGCTATAGACTGCATGCACATATGCATCAAAGCACCACTCGGTGATCAGGGTAGGGCCTACATCAACCGCAGGAGTCTCTCCTTCATCAACTGCCAGGTTGTGTGCGATGCCCAGGGCATTATAATGAATGTGTGTGCTGGCTGCCCTGGAAGCTATCATGATTCCCACATCTGGCATCTGATGCAGCTGTAACAGAGATTTGCCAGTGGGGACTTCCCCAACGGTCACCTAATGGGGGATGCTGGTTACACACACTGGAGTCGTGGCTGATGACACCCATCTGAAATGCACACACACCTGAACAAGAATGCCATAATGAGGCACACGCACAGACCAGACTTATAATAGAGCGTGTGTTTGGGATGCTCAAGTTATGGTTCCGGTGCCTGGACACATCCGGTGGAGCCTTGCAGTAATCACCAGATACATGTACTTAAATTGTTATGGTATGTGCCATGCTACACAATATGATCCTGCAGAAACAGCTGCAGCAAGAACAGCACAGGGCAGGGCCACACAGCCCCCCCCACCAATGCCAAGGCATGCACAGGCACAGAGTGACTTGGCAGAGGAAAAACCTGAGCCTGCCCCAGTAGGCAGATGGAGGCATGCCCAGAATGCCCTGGCCTTGGCAATGAGGCAACACATAACACATGCACTGACACAGTAGGGACCCAGGGAATGACACCTCTCTCTGACTCGTGCATACAATAAAAGGGATGCCAAACATGACACTACCTGTGCTCAACCATGTATAGGGAGTGTACTATGTGCATCCAACATAGGCAGCCCCCCAGCGCCATCCTCAATCCTGCCGCACCCACAAGATAAGTCAATCAACATACCAATTGCCAAATGGAGTAGAATGTGTTGTTACCTCTATCTATGGTATGGATGTGAGCATGCAAGGGAATCGGGTGGCTGAATGTTATGGCAGCAGATAGAAGACATCCATAGTGGCACTGTGACATCTGCAACACATACTGGAGTCACCATAGTAGCCAGTACTACACAGGGTGACAAACCTCACTGCAGGAAATGTGCTGGGCAGCATGTGTGTCCATATGACTCAAACATGCCTGTCAGGGAGGTTCACATACCCAACAACAGTCTCAGCCAGCAGGACAGGTGTAGACAAACCCAAACAGAGCCTATGCTATGGTCTTTGAATGATGCCTATGGGTAACCTCCCCCCAAGGCCTACACAGACCGACCACAGCAGGTCAGGCAGTGGGATGTTAGTTCTGAAGGGTTGGAAGTCTAACACTAATATGCAGGGCAACCAAAGCTAAGACCTGTAGTACACTGATATGCCTCTAGTCAGTATGAGAGGTTAGAATACAGAATGAAATGGAGTACCTGACATACCAGTACAGTCATAGCAAATGTGTGCAAGTGCCAGGTGTGCCCCCATCCTATGTAGACATGTAGAAACAGTAAGGTGTGCACTGCCCCAATCATGTGTAGAAATGTGGTAACAGTCAGGTGTGCCCCCACAATCCTGTGGAGAAATGCAAATACAGTCAGGTGTGTCCCCCACAACCCTATGTAGAAATGTAGGAACAGTCAGGTGTGCCCCCCTCCCATGTAGACATGTAGAAACATTCAGGTGTGCCCCTACCCCCAATCCAGTGTAGACATATAGTAACAGTCAGGTGTGTGTCCCCCAATCCGACGTAGAAATGTAGAAACAGTAAGGTGTGTCCCCTCACAATCCTATGTAGAAATGTAGCAACAGTCAGGTGTGCCCCCCCCACGCCTATGTAGACATGTGGAAACAGACAGGTCTTCCCCTTCCCCCAATCCAGTGTAGAAGTGTAGTGACACTCAGGTGTGCACCCAGTCCTGTGTAGAAATGTAGTAGCATGTATGAGCAGGTATAATACGAGTGGAGCACAGATGCCCAGAGGTGGCCAAGGTAGCATGATAGGTTGTAGCATTTGCACAATATGCAGGTCTGTGTGTGTTAGGATGGTCTGTGTTTTAGAATATGTGTGAGTGGTCAGTATGTATGCATGTTGAGGTAAGACCTGGTGGCCATTGCCCACTACTGCTGATGACAGAGACAAGCCCTCACGACTGCAGTGCCAAAGACAATCCACACCAGTATAACACATGCTAGCAGTAAGCCATTGTAAATGTATTGTGGTAATATGTGTCATCATCTGAAAGACTGACATGGCATGGCTGTTGGGCTAAATATACAAGCAGTACACAGGGAAAAGTACCCCAGACATACAGTATATATTGTGTCACAGTGAAATGGAGACACCCTTGGATGTGTACATATAGGTATG
Organism: Protopterus annectens; assembly: GCF_019279795.1. Classification (NCBI taxonomy): domain Eukaryota; kingdom Metazoa; phylum Chordata; order Ceratodontiformes; family Protopteridae; genus Protopterus; species Protopterus annectens. The sequence continues at coordinate 1,088,692,966 of NC_056744.1, read as the reverse complement.
CATCACTGTAACTGGACCTGTAGTAGGGGATACTGGTGATGTCTGCCTGAACACCTGCAGATCACAAAGGAGGTAGTACTGATGTATTGGTAATCAACTAATGTACCTACACATGTCAGCATAACTGGAATGCCCCCATGCATATCTGTGTGTCAGATGCAAGTAGTGTCCATAGCACACATGCACCCAGCCATGCAAACACCACCCACAGGCACCTCTCTGGTAATATCCCTTCTGTGGGGAATGGGTACAGGAAGACCCCACCTGTATATGGCAATAGCAGAATACTGCAGCATGCAGTGCAGGTGTCCCATGCAGATGTGTCCCTAGCTGTAGGTAGCACCTTGCCAGCATCCACACCACCTGATTAAGGCTAATAGAAGGTATTGGCATGAATGCCTATCACACCTACCCTGTCACCACAAGGGAATATGCTGTATGGTGGTATGGGACTGTAGGACTGACCAAATGCAATGGCCTGCCCCATCTGGCCTGCAGCAACACCTAATGCCCCACAGGTGTCTGCCAGAGGCCTGTGTCTCACAGGTACTGCCAATGCATGTTATGTCATGGACACCCAAATAACAACATAACACACTCCACATAAATCATATGCAAGGCCAAGTGGACAAACCACAGTAACATATCCACAATGTCCAACTACATGAACTGTGGACCAACACTAACACACACCTGTGAAGGGGTAATACCCTTAGGGAAAGTATCAGAGAATGTATGCATAATGTATGGAAGTGGTTAGAATAACAGAGGGGGGTGTAGGAGCATGGGCAGAATGGAATGTGCAGGGTCCAACACCAAGCTGTGTGCACACACTATCCCTGGCTGCAAACACATAAATGGGTTGCTACACACCTGCTCGTACACCACAATAGATTAAATGTCCTGACCCATGACCCCTGCCTCTGGCTAACCTGTGCAAGTCTGTACAGCTGTGGGCACAACAACGGCCCCCTCTACTTCCTGTATGCCGCCCGTACATCCTGCTAGTGCAAGTGCTGAGAACTCAGCTACAACTGTTTTTGGAGTCAATGCGAGTGTTACAACAACGGCTCCTTCTGTTTCCTGCATACAGCCCGTAAATTATGCTGATGCTAGCGCTGATAATTCGGCTACAACTGCTCTTAGAGCCAATGTTATTAACGCAGAGTGCCTGGCTCATTCAGAAGCAGCTTCAGCTGTTTCAGCGACGACAGAGCATTTACCTAATGCTACAGATACACGTACAGTCCCTTTATTCAGCGAGCAAGTGGTACGGAGAAAAACCACTGTAGCTGAAGTGACAAATGAAGACTTACATTCTAATGAAGCATCACACCTTGTTTTTCCACTCCCTTTTCGAGTGGAACAGAGACAGTCATGGAGTCCACATCAATCGGCCAGAAAGAGGAAGAATTCAGGAGAACCTCACGAGTTCCAGAGGAAGACGCTGAAGCCCATAACAAGGACTTAGTGGTAAATCTCTCTAAGTACAAACTGACTGACTTTGAAAGAAAGTTATTGAATAAAGGCTTATCCTTTATTCCATCTCAAGATGTGGATGTTAGTGAGTTTGTAGTGGACATTAAATGCTTCACTAGAAATGTGGCGTTGAGTATGTTTTTTAAAAATGATAATGTTGCAAATGTTGAGAGTGCTGAGTTTAATATGTATAAGAAACCTTCTGTTTTTATTCCCAATATGCATCCTTTGTTAGAGACCTTTGAGAAGGCATGTTCTAATGATTTACTTAAATATTTTGAAAGTAAAGATAAGAGACCTGATTTTTATAATTTATCTAAAGGTGAGAGGGAAGCCCTGTTTGCTTTACAACGCAACAACAGTATTACAATAAGGCCAGCCGATAAAGGTGGTGCTATAGTACTTTTAGATAGTGCTTTTTACAATGACAATATGTATACAATGCTATCTGATGGATCTACGTATAAGAAAATAGATAGAGTGAATTTAAATAAGTTAATTAGTTCAGTGCATGCTGATCTATATGATATGCTCATATGTGGAATAATTGATGAGAATTTGTATAAGTATTTTTTGATTGAAGATCCAGTTGTACCTGTTATTAGAGGTCTGCCAAAGATACACAAGACCATGATTAACCCCCCACTTAGACCCATAGTGTCAGGATGTGGGTGGATGACTGAAACCATCTCTATTTTCTTAGAGAAAACACTTAGACCTATGGTAGATTCCACTAGCTCTGTTCTACGAGACACTAAACAACTTCTAGAGACTCTGTCAATTCAGAATGGTAATATAGGTGTTATACAACCTGCTATACTTGTAACGTTAGATGTAGCCTCCCTCTTTACCTGTATTCCGAATGACATAGGATTAGATTATTTAAGGTTGTTCCTAATGAGGAAAGGGATGAATAATTCTGAAATTATAAGGGCTACTATGTTATTGGATATTGTCCTGAGTAATAATGTTTTTCTCTTTAAAGATGAGTATTTTTTGCAAACTCAAGGTGTGGCAATGGGAACATCTTGCGCCAACTCATATGCCAACCTAGTGATGGCATATTGGGAGGTCACCTATATATTAGAGCACATCAATTATTCGAGACACATAACATATTACAGACGCTTTGTAGATGACATTCTTTTTATTTGGGAAGGTGATGTTGATACCTTTAATGATTTTATGACATATATTAATGGGACTACCACCTTCTTAAGGTTCACTAGTACAACTTCAGTTTCTCAGATAGATTTTTTGGATGTTACACTTAGGTTAGATGGAGGATATTTAACATCTGATATATTTAGGAAACCTTGTAGACGTAATGCTATTTTGCATAGGACCAGTATGCATCCACCACATATTCATAAAAATATAGTTAAGAATCAGATGACAAGTTTTTCACGCATTATTAGTGAGGATGATACATTACTACAAGCGGTTGATACCATGCACTATGAATTCGTAGAAAGAGGATACTTAGACAAAGATTTATTACCTTTACAACATACCAGAAGTGGGCGTACTGTACCAGCCATTATTAAAGATAGTAATATAACACATAAGCAAACTTTTAGATCTAAAGATATGAGAAAGAGGCTTTTGATTCCATATACCAATGTTAATAGCTCAGTTGTGGACATAATAAATAAGAATTGGAACATTTTGCTTTTAGATGACAGTATTAAGGGACTAGTGGGTGATAGACCTGCTATTAGTTACAGGAACACTAAATCTCTTAAACGTCATTTGTGTTATGAAAATAATAGGAGCGTTATGATCAACTCACAAAGGAAGGGTACTTATGCTTGTAGGAGCTGCAATCAATGTAACTTCATTATGAACTCTAATATATTTATACATCCAGACAATAATACTAGATATGAGTTCAATGAGTATGCAGATTGCAAGTCTAGGAATGTTATATACTTAGCGGTGTGCAAGAAGTGCAAAGTTTCTATGTTGGAAAAACCAACAGAACTCTGAGGAGAGAATAAGAGAACACATCTATGCGATAAACAGAGAGAATGAGGCTAATGCTTTGGCAAGACATGTTTTGCATAATGGATCTATACATACCTTTAGTTTTATGGTCATAGGACGACAGCAGTCAACAAATAGACTAGGTAATATTAGTAATAAAACCGAACAGGAAGAGATTAGATGGATTATCAAGCTCAGAGCGGACAAAGGCCATGGACTCAATGACAAATTGTCACTGAGACCTTTTTTAGTTGATAGACCCTATAAACGCTAATTTTAATATGTTATATATTCACATTTATTTATATTTGCATTTATTATTATTATTACTATCATTATTTCTACCATTTTTCTTTTTAAACATACACATATACATGTAATTCGCTTCTTTACCTACCCATTCCCCCTCCCTTCTCCCCCTTTTAACACACATACACAGTTATGCACATATGCACTTTTCTTTTCATATGGATGTGTTTTTTACATGTTATTCATATGGTATGTCTTTATATGGATATTTTTAATGCATTTTAGAATATATATGGTAGAACTTATATTGTTTATACAGTCTATGAATATATTAGAGAATATATAACAAAGTTTTTATAAATATTTTATAAATATTGATATATACATATATATATTTTTGATTTTATATTTTTATTGGACTTGTGAGGAATATAAATAGACTGTAATACATATGACTTATTCAATGAATGTTATTCATGTGATTGTTTTAGCAAATTCTATTGGGTACTTTGAATAAGACGTGTAGGATTGGCTGTTCTCAAGTATAAAATTAGAGCCAGTACTGTTGTTTTTATTGAAGTCTGAAGAAGCGTTCTGGGTAACGCGAAAGCGCACACTGTTCTAAGCAATAAAGGAGATTTACTTTACCTCTTGTATTTAGTTTCTGGTTGGCTTCGATTGTCCTGGAGTATTACCTCTATTTTTTTGGACAGCTGTGAGGCATTGCCACAGCAATATAAGGCAGCTGTGAGGCATTGCCACAGCAATATAAGGCTATTCTGTCATGTTGATGGGTGGACAAGTATGGGATCCTCTGCCAGCACTGTACCTAGGTGCTGAACTGGATACACAAACCTAGCAACAAGTGTCTGCAGTTCCCCCTCCAGAATGGAATAACTTACCATGAATACATAGGTGTCTGCCCACAATACCAGACACAGCTGCAGTCACTCTTGTCCCCCAAGTCATCACTGTGAGCAAGAATGTCCACCTGACAGTACATGAGGACAGAAAACATCACTGTGTATAACAGTACACATGTCTGAATATATCTGCTAACAGCAGTACCATGCAGCTGATGCAGCACAGACACAAACACCTACAGTACAAACTATCCCCTGCACAGTTTGTCCCCATATTGCCAAATGATTGATGGATACCCAGCAGAAACAGAATGCTACCTGTAGGTGTACAACACAAAGTTCTGCACTGCAGTACAAACTACCTGGAATCGATTAGAACATTAATTACAGAAGGGCATACTGGGCATGCTCACACACTTAAACAAATGAAGGCCATGTCTGCAAACAACAGTGGACCAGACATATCTAGCAGTTGCACATGTTAGTGCAGACACTCCTCGGTATGCAGCACTCATGCTTTGCAAACACACTGGATAGGAATACAGGCATATATCCAACACACTATAATAAGCCAAAATAGATGTACATAGATGTGTGGAAGAGAGTGACTGTCACAAGGGGCCATCCATAATGAGGCCAGCACACAGCCAAATGGCTACAGCCACATGAGGTTCAGATGTCACTCACTGTAGATCTTAGCCACTGGTATCTGTCAGCATTACAGACTATGTGGTGCAAGTGCTAGCTGTGCAACATGACTGTACAAGGAAGTAGTCATCTAGCAGCTGTATACACATACCTGTGGAATATAACCCTGCATGTGCCCGCATGTGGTGTGTTAAACTCTAGATGAATGGGTTATGGCCTATGCACACACACTGCCCTCCCCATAGCCTTACTATGACAAGCCTGCTGAGGTCATCCACTTTGAAATACACCCTTGTGAAAGATGCAGGCCAGTAATCTCTGTGGCACTTCCTATAACTGTGTACTGTTGTAGTGTGATAAACTAGTTAGGTAGGAGTTCTAATCCCAGACATGGCAACTGTGTGTGTGTGTGTGTGTGTGTGTGTGTGTGTGTGTGTGTGTGTGTGTGTGTGTGTGTGTGTGTGTGTGTGTGTGTGTGTGTGTGTGTGTGTGTGTGTGTGCAGAGAGCAATGCTTTTTAGGTTAGTCACACTCACTACAATTCAAATGCCCTACTTTGTCAAGGCTGCTGATGTCATACACTGTGAAATACATCTTTCAGAAAGCTGCACCCCAGTACTCTCCATGGCGCATCCTATAACTACTTACTGCTGTAGTGTGATAAACTAGTTAGGTAGGAGTTCTATTTCCAGACATGGCAACTGTGTGTGTGTGTGTGTGTGTGTGTGTGTGTGTGTGTGTGTGTGTGTGTGTGTGTGTGTGTGTGTGTGTGTGTGTGTGTGTGTGTGTGTGTCTGTCTGTCTGTCTGTGGAGAGAGCAATGTTTTTTAGGCTAGTCACACTCACTACAATTCAAATGCCCTCCTTTGGCAAGGCTGCTGATGTCGTACACTGAAATACACCTTTCAGAAAGCTATAGCCCAGTAATCTCCGTGGCACGTCCTATAACTGCGTACAGCTGTAGTGTGATAAACTAGTTAGGTAGGAGTTTTAATCCCAGACATGGCAAGTGTGTGTGTGTGTGTGTGTGTGTGTGTGTGTGTGTGTGTGTGTGTGTGTGTGTGTGTGATTGTGTTTGTGTCTGTGTAGAGAGCAATGCTTTTTAAGCTAGTCACACTCACTACAATTCAAATGCCCTACTTTGGCAAGGCTGCTGATGTCATACACTGTGAAATACACCTTTCGGAAAACTGGAACCCAGTAATCTCCATGGCTCATCCTATAACTGCGTACTGTTGTAGTGTGATAAACTAGTTAGGTAGGAGTTCTAATCCCAGACATGGTAACTGCATGTGTGTCTCTGTTTGTGTAGGGAACAATGCATTTTATGCTAGTTACACACGATATGATTCAAATGCCCCACATTGGCAATCCTGACAATGTCATTCACTGTGAAATACACCTCTAGGGAAGGCGTACTCCAGTAATCCCTGTGGTGCATCCTAGAACAGCTTCATGCTGTAGTGTGATATAGAACTCTGGTAGGGGTTATATTCCCACACATGGCAGTTGTGGATGTTTTGTGTGTGTTTCTATGTCTGTGTAGGGAGCAATGCATTTTAGAATAGCCACACTCACTACAATTCAAATGCCCTACTTTGTCAATCCTGCTGATGTCATTCATTGTGGAATACACCTTTGGGGAAGGAGTACTCTAGTAATCTCCGTGGTTGTGTGTACAGTACTGAGGTCTGTGTATGAAAGGTGAATGTCAACAATGTGTGTATTGATAATATGTACTTTGGCCTGTGTACAGACTGTGGTAGATGCCATTGTTCTTGGTCCTCTTCTATCTGATGTTACATGCTGCTCCACAGTATGTTACCCTGTTGGCTTACATGTTTGTAGGGCCATACACAAACATGTCCCATACCACAGACAGGCATCGGACCACACTGTGTAGTGGCCCAGTATATGTAGGGTTAGTATGTGAGTGGCACATATGAGGATGGTGTTGAACTAATAGTCCATATACTGTAATATAATGCTAGCTTACCATACATGGTTGTGGTTGTGTTCACATTGGCTGTGGTTATGCACTTTCACACTGATGTATCATACTCTGTGCTGTGACATGCTTGTAGAGCCTGCTATATATGCAGGTACATGTGCATTCCCCCATAGGAAATGTAGGCCAGTGTTGAGCCAGTCTGCCTGTAGCCTACACAGTGCTTTGTTACATGCCTAGCAGCTTAGTGTACCTACCCAGTGAGATGTAATGTTCAGTTACTTGCCAGATGTACTGCTGCCAGGCCTCCCTTAACTGTCATATATGTCATACAGAGCAGTGGGATGCTGTACAAATGTATGTTAATATCTGGTGGGTAGTATGTGGCCATGGCACCTCTGTACCAGTGGTTATTATGTGTCAGGACAGACTAGGGTGTGTGAGTGCATAACCTATGGGGGCAAATGTATACCATTCATTATGTGTTATACCCATCTACATGGCTGTTAACGTCCACATTGTCAGGCTTGGTTCACATGTCTTGCACTTAGGGGTTCTGTGTATACCTCTGGACAGTCCAGAGTGTGTCAGAATGTCCACATGCATTAGCCAATATCTCTGCTGTGGTCCACAGGAGCATTACGTGCTAGCAGTGGTACTGTACTATGATGTCCTTGGGATGCCTGTCAGTAGCCAATGGCGCACATGTTAAAAGCAGATGTTACCTCCCACACACATCATATCTGTGAAGACAATCCCTATTACAGTAGCAATAGTCTACAAATATACCTGCTATACACACCTGACACCCCCTTGCACTACGGAGTTGGGACTATAGGGGTTGAGGTAGGGCTGCACTCCATGTTCAGGACATATGGTGAAAATATATGCATATATAATTTTCCAGATATCTATATAGATATATACACATATTCATATTGACATATATAGATGGATATGTATATGTACATATATATGCATATAAACACCCAAATATATACATAAACAGAGCAATATATGCCTACACATATACAGATAGAGATACATATGCACATATACATATGGATATCTACATATATAAACAGTAGTAGGTATATCAGAATAGATATGTATGCACATATAGTTATAGATATCTACATATATACCAACATAACTAGGCATATCTGCACACATAGGATGTGCATACATATATAGCTATATAGACATATACCTATATGTACATATATGTATATATATATATATATATATATATATATATATATATATATATACATATACATATATCTATATCTATATCTATATATATATATATGCATATATATATATATATATATATATATATATATATATCTATATATATATAAATATATATATATATATATACACAAATATGTATGTGCATATATATATTTATTTATTTATTTTTATTTATTTTTATTTTGCATTTGTTGACCGGGCTAGTCTAACTGGAATAAAATCCATTTTCAGTAGAGGCCAGTGGAGAAAAGCTCCAACACAGACAATTTTATACAGTAAAAAATAATCACAAGTTCAAAGAAGTATAACAGTAGTAAAATAGCTCTAAACAGTTACAGCCATACACAGACACAATATATAACTGTAATAATTATTACAAATTCAAAGAATTATAACGGTAGTTAAAAAGGGTCTAAACAAATTACAGCCAAACAGATTAGATACAGTTGTCATTACAAACATACCTAGCTCATGATGAGGTGATATGCAATGCAATAAATATAAAAACAAAATAGTTGTTTTCAATTGCAAGCAGGATAAAAAAGTATAAACAGTTGATTAATTATACAAATGTATCATATGATACAGTGAAATAAAGATATATAGGAAACAGCAAGAGGATGTAATTAGGTAGAATATATTCATGTTAGGAGCAGAGAAGACATAGGAAATAGAAGAGAAGACAGTTAGTCAGGGTTAGTACAAGGGCAAAGCCAGTGAGTACTGAGAAATTGTTTTATTTTCAGTTTAAAGAGTCTTATGGAGGACAGAGATAGGAGTTCAGAGGGAAGTCTGTTCCAGTGTTTGCCTACAGAGTTAGGGAACAATGAATCTCCCGCTGAGTTGTTGGATTTGTTGATAGTAATAAGTAGCTTATTAGAGGAGCGTAGGTTCTTAAGATTGTTGTAGGGGGTAATGAGAGTAGTCAGTATAGGAGTATAGGTGGGGTAGTACAAGCTCTTATGGATAATAGTGAGTTGTTGAAATAGTATCTAATTATGAAACTCTAGCCATCCTAGTTGTTTTAGGTTGTAGCAGTGATGTGTTCTAAAATGAGATCCTGTGGCAAAACTAGCAATGCTGTGATAGGTAGTAGCAAGTTTGTTTAGGTTGTTTTTTGAGAGATTGGTGTATATGGGTGAAGCATAGAGTAAGGTAGTGATTAAATGAGTTATAGCTATAGCGATTTTGGTTGAAGGAGTAAGGAAGGGTATGATTCTGTAAAGGGATCCCAGTTTATTATTTACTGTTTTTATAGTGATGTTAGTATGAGTGTCGAAGTTTAGATTATTATCTATGGTTATTCCAAGAAGTTTGGTGGTTGTGTCAGGAGATATGAGAGTCCCGTTGTTGGATGTAAGAGTGAAGTGAAGAGGGGCAGACCTACGAGTAGGAGTAAAAAGTAGAAGTTTAGTTTTTTAGGGTTAAGTAGAAGGCAACGGTTTAAAAACCATTGTTCAACTGTATTAAATGCATTTTGTGTAAGGAATTTTAGCTCGGTAGGAGTATTAGCTGAGCAAATAATGGTGGAGTCGTCTGCATATTGAATGCAGGTTGCATGTGGAATTGCTAGGTGGAGGTCATTAATGAAAATGGAAAATAACAATGGGCCTAAAATGGAGCCCTGGGGGACACCAAGGGAAATGGGGAGGTGAGAAGATAGGTTGCTTTCCCATAGTACTGCTTGTTGTCTATTCTCTAAGTAGGATTTGAACCATTGTAATGCTAAAGTATCAAGAGAAAGAGATTTAAGTATTTCAATAAGGAGCTGGTGGTTAACCATATCAAAAGCCTTAGATAAATCAATGAAGACAGAAGAGGAAAGGGTATTGTTATTACAGTTAGAATTTATACAGTCTGTGAAGGAGAGTAGGGCTGTGGTGGTGCTGTGGTTAGGTCTAAACCCATGTTGACAGTTGGCAAGTAAGTTATTATCAATAAGATGGGTGAGTAGTTGCTTAAGGACACATTTTTCCATTATTTTTGCCAGTGGAGAGAGTAGGGTTATTGGTCTATAGTTTGAAATGTCAATGGAGTTACCACCTTTATGAAGGGGGATGATGTATGAGATTTTCCAGATAGATGGGATATTTCCTTCGGTTATAGTTCTGTTTATAAGTATGGAAATGGGGAGGGCTATGGCTTTGGCACCTTTTTGTAGGTATTCAGCAGGTAGATGGCCAGCAGAGAGGGTAGTAGGTTTCAGTTTTTCTAGAAGAGAGCATATGAAGGATGTAGGAACAGGTTTAAGCTGAAATAATGGAATTGGGTAAGTTGGAGAGGTGGTTAGATTAGGGGAAGTTGGAGATAATTGCTTAGCTAGTGTTTGAATGGTATCTGTAAAGAAAGAATTAAAGGCATTGGCAGTTTGTGTTGGATTATCTTGGTTGGAGCCTTGTGGGATAGGTGTAATAGTTTGACCTGGGTGTAGGAGTTTGTTGATGCTGGACCAAAATGTTTGTGGATTCCTTTGGTTAGTTTGTTGTAGTTGGATATAAAAGTTTTTTTATCTAGCAGGATAGCTTTTTTAGCAGTATTTCTTAGCTGTCTAAAGGTTTGGTGGTCTGTTAAATTCCTGGTAGTGTGTCATTTTGTCCAAGATTTGTTTCTGAGGAGAATTTTCTGTCTAGTTGCTTTGGTGAGCCATGGGGCAGGTTTAGCGTTACTTCTAATAGAGCGTACAGGGGCATGTTGGTCAAGGATGGATAAGAATGTGGAATTAAAGTAGTCAACTGCTTTATCTAGGGGGAGTGTTTTTAGTGGTGACCAATCGCAGTGCTTGAGTACTAGCTGGAAAAGTTCAGGGTTGAAGAATTTTTTAGTCCGGATTGTACGATAAGTAGTAGGGTTAGGTGTGTTAGTTTTGTGTCTGATGATATAAGTGAGTGAGTGATCACTGAGATCATCAGGGAGGGTTCCTGCTTTGTATGTGAGATGTGGAGAGTTTGTAAGAATCCAATCTAATGTACTTTCTTTGTTGTTGGTTTTATTAATTCTTGTAGGGGAGGTAATGACTTGTGAGAAGCCATAAAGATTAATGTGGGTGGTGGGATGAGGGGTACTGCAGGACTTCCAGTCGATGTTAAAGTCCCCAAGTACTAAAGTTTCTTATGGAAGATTCATTGATATCCAGTTAAGAATACTTTCAAGGGTATTAATGTTATTTCCAGGGGGAAGGTAAATACAAGCGATGTTAATGGATTTGAATTTGTTGATTTGAAGTTTAGTGACAAGGATTTCAGAGTTATTAAATATAGGTAGATTTATGTTAGATGTGGTGACTTGTAGATTATTTTTATAGAGGACTGCAACACCCCCTCCCTTTTTGTTAATATGGTCCATTCTTAGGATACTGTAGGCAGGTGGGGTAAGTTCATTGTCATTAATGGATGGTTTTAGCCATGTTTCTGATAGACATAGGAAATCAAATTGGTAGAATTCTAGTAGGGCATGAAAATGGGCAGTCTTGTTTTTAATGCTTCGAATGTTAAGATGTGCTATTGAAAGAGAGTTTGGAGGCTTATTAGGCATATATGTATGAGTTATGTTAGAGGTAAATTGTACAGTGTCAGGAATATTGTTTGGGCCAGGATTAGGATGAATGTCTCCATCTAGCAGGGCTAGGTGGAGTATTTTATATGTGGGGTTGTTAAATTTAAGGAAATAAAAAAGTGTTTTTCTTGCATGGAGAGTACTATATTTTATATGGGTTAGTCTGTGATATTTGGCCTGCAGGTAGCAGGGACAAATTGTGGTGTTAAAGCTGTAAAGGGAGATAGGTAGTAGTGGTGTGGAAGTGAGCCTGGAGGGCAGTAGAAGGTTTGGGTGAAGTGGTTGTTCATAAGAGGTTAATGTGTAGATAATTATTAGAGGAGGTAAGAGCAAAACAAAGGCTATGAATTTTAGTTGAGTTAGGTAGGAAACATTGGCCATAATCTTGGTATAAGATGTGAAGATAGATAGGGGTATGTAGCAATAGCAGCTGGGTAGTTGAAACTGTAAAGGTGGGGTGGATATATGATATGGCTAGGAGAGGTAAGTGAATAAGTTTGGTGGGGAGTGGTAATAAGGAGAGCTAATTGATTGGTACAGGTAAAATGGGGGTGTGGTTAGTGAAAATAAATTGAGTACCCCTGGGGGTGGGTGGGAATTGGGGGTAGGGAGGGGAGCGGAGTGAGCCCGCAGGGCGAACGGAGCGGGTTTGGACAGTTGAGTGAGACAGTCGAGGTGAACAATCAGTGGAATTCTGATTGTGGAAGAGTGGCTGCAGGGGTAAGTAGGTTTGTGATCTGTGCAGAAGAGTAAGAAGTAGTATAAGTGATTTGTAAAGGCAGAAGGTGGGAAAGTATAGCAGAGCAGGTAATAGGTAGGGTCAATTGTAAGAATGCTAAAAATGAGTTTAAAAAGAAGAGAGCCTTATGAGGATGAGGGGCTACAAGAAAGGAGCAGATAGGAGGGTGCCACCTAGTGGGCAGTCAGGTTCATAATCACAGAGGTGAGGAAAAAAATCGGGCAAGGCTAGACTAGGGCTAGAAAGACAATCTATGTGAATGGGCTAACAAAACTAGAAGTATGAGAGGGATTATTCGTAGACTACTGGATTTAGGGGGGGGTATGGCTACTGAGTGTTCAGGCTGTGAGGCTTACAATAAACAACAACAAGGATTAAAGCAGTGAACTGATTTAGCTATAAAGCCAGACTTACAAATTGCACATACTCTCTTATCACTTTTCATGTGAGAACACAGGTTTACACTTATGAGGTGATGTTACAGCTGGATGATTGGGGTGGGTCCTTAGGTCCCTGGTGGGACATATATATATATATATATATATATATATATATATATATATATATATATATATATGTACATATGAAGAGATGTACACATGGCCATGTATATGTAGCACTATACAGATGTGTATACAGACATATGTATGAGTATACATGTATACGTACATGTAGACATATATAGACCTATTATATGTATACAACCATATTCCTGTCATGAGTAAACCTCAAGGTTGCATATAACCTCCCAGATTTATCTCACCATATGTATCTGCTATGTGCACATTATGATAAAATGACTTATGTGATGCAACAGTCATATTAATAACAAGGACTACACAATTTTGGAACTAAAGACAATTGTTCAATACTACTTAATATGTGTATTGACAGCTATATTGGTAAAACAACAGCTGACAGTGGTCATGGCATAGTGGTTACGTGTTGTGACTTCAGTGTACAGGGTCCTGGGTTCAAGACCTGCAAGGGCTGTTCATTTTGTTGCTGGACAGAACAAGGGCTGTCAGATACAGAGTGGTTAAGGCAGTTTTTAGCTGCTTTAAATGGGTTTGCATGGGTTTGCACAAAGCTAAGCAGTGCTGAGCTATGAGTAAGCGTACGGGTGCTTACACAGTGTAGGCATCGCTTACCAGTGCGCAAATCAGCTTAGCTGTTATATTGAGCAATGTTGATACTTGCTATGCATGGTTTAGCCTTGGTAACCAGGACACACCACCCTGTCTGATAACCAGTAATAAGTGTATGTAATGCCATGTACAATACATGCATCTATGTGATGTCATTACAGTAGCAAGGGGTGTGAGTGTTATGTGTGGGACACAGACACATATGAAGCCTGTACAGCACTGTTATCCATGTGAATGTGTTACATTCAGGGGTAGTAGCCCAGGGTATATGCTGTCACACTGGCATGTAGTGTCTCATGGCAGTACTACTGTTGACAATGCTAACCCAGGAAAGAGCAGAGTGCTAAATGTTGTACTGACAATAGTCACACCTGCAGGCATAGCTGGATACTGAGGCCTTCCTGTTGTATCCCTGGTGTGTGAGCTGTGTCACAGTATATACCCCTTACTGGGTAATGATCCATCATGTAGAATGTAACTGCAGACTACCGTCTGTACATCACATGGTAGTGAGGGCATCCGACATGTAGTTATGGCATACATATTGTTGTCAGATGTCTATCTGTCAACACTCTCATGCTACTGCATAGCTACTTGCTAAGATGATGACCGTCAGTCTCTGTACAGATGGCAGATATCCAGCTGGGATATGTACAGGCAACCTAAGCTTGATTGACACTGACATGTCTGCCCAGCTGTTTAAGAAGTGGCACATATAGGAGATGTCACCCTGTTCGCACTGAATGCCATGGGTACCTCCACTACACTACCACAGTCAACCAAACATGCTTGGGTACAGGTCTCCATCACAGACACTAACCATGTGTTGTAATGCATGTTGCATACATGTCAACCTGAACACCTCAGTGGCCATGTGTAGGAGGCACCTGGAGGATTCGCTGATGCATGTCATTCTCACCCTGAGGGTCACAGCAGTATTGTCTGTCGATAGATTGCCCACTGCCATCTGGCAGGTGGTAGGATACCACTGTACACACAACCCCTACACAACCCATCTTCCCTTGGACAATAGCTAGGTACACAGCTATGGCCACCTGCAGGAATGCACCCCTGTACTGACACATGTGTACATGTGCATGACTGATTATAGCATTGTCTGTGTGTTAGCACACCTGTACTTGGGAATTCCATGAGGGCCTTCACAACCAAAGCAACACCCATTGCCATAGTCAGTTGTGGCTGCTGCTGTATGGCACATTACATGTACCCGGTTAAGCTCCCCCCCATACTGGCTGCATGAGCCTTGCAGTACCAGCACAATAGTGTTTTACAAATGGGTTGATAGGCATGGGATACCCATTGTGTTCTGGCATGTGTGTGTAGTTGAGCATGTCCATATATCTGTAGAGTAAAGCATTCCAAGACCACATACTCCTATTACAATACCCATTACCGCACAGTAGTACAGATAGTATTGTTGCTGCCCATAGATGAGGCATGAAAATTCAACACCCTATTACGCGTGTGGCATGTGCATGAGATGCATATCCCTGTAGTACCACTGTTGGGGTATATTATGGGTTGTATTGCAGTCACGGCCCATGTGTGATGGTGAGTATGGCAGAGTGTCATCATGGGTTTCAGGGAGTACAGTATCCACTGGGGGATGTGGGTGCTGTGTACACTGTAATTACACCAAGGTACACCCGGTATATGTCCCATGTACCACATTATGGTTACCACTGTCACCATCAACCATATAGGTAACTGTTACCACAATCCAAGCCAGTCATGCATGTGATGTGTGCAGCCTACCTGTAACACATTGGACACATGGTCAAGTTAGTTAGCAGCGACAGGCCCTGGCATCTCGGATGTGTGTCTGGTTGTTATGTGTCTGTAAATGTGTATATGATGGTATGTCACACTACATATTGTCCAAATACACCCATTACATCCCCCATTAGCATACTGTACATGTCTGGGGATGCTCTGCATGTAACATGTAATCTGGGACAAACCTCACCCTAAACGCTGTGTGGTGTGTGCAATGTAAGCCATGCACTTCAGTATCACTACATAGCTAGGTAGGGGTCTAGTCCCAGTGTTGCCAAGTAACAGTTTGTGTATGTGGATGGGTCTACAGCGGGCCACCTGTCCATGTGGCACAGGCAATAACTGGTTTGATAACCTGTGACATGTGTTCAACTGTATCCCAGATATGTCACAGCCATGGTGTCACCACAGTGACATACCCCATTGTGGAATATGACTGCAGACCATCCTAATGCTGACACATGTACATCTACAACACAAATGGATAACATTATAGAGACCACAACCAACCAGTGCTACTAACAGCTATGAGGCATCATTGCTGGATGACTACACTACCTGTCATATATGCATTACATTCTACTCCCTACAACATGTTACACTGCAGTACTGTGGTACACTCTAGTACAGTCACCATGTGCATCAGAACCATATCAGCCTGTCCCTGCATTGATGGTATGGATGACAGGGATGTGACACAGGTATCATCATATGCACAGGGCATCCTTATGCTGACACATATACACCTACAATACAAATGGATAACATTATAGAGACCACAACCAATCAGTGTTACTAACAGCTATAAGGCATCATTGCTGGATGGCTATACTACCTGCCATATATGCATTGCACTTTACTCCCTACAACATGCTACACTGCAGTACTGTGGTACACTGTTGTACAGTCACCATGTGCATCAGAAGCATATCAGCCTGTCCCTGCATTGATGGTATGGATGACAGAGATGTGGCACAAATAGCATCATATGCACAGGGTGTGATGTTGGTTTTCCAGAGGCTGAGGCTGGGCCATACATTTGACACCATGTGTGTGGGTGAGGGGTGTACTGTGATAAGCTGGGCGAGGTGATGTGGTGTGTGTAGGTATGGGGTTGCCCTAGGGGTGTTTGCATAGTGAGTGGGTATGCATGCACACAGTTCTGTCATGTGGCTGCCCAACACAGGTGTTTATGGACAGCGGCAGACCATACTTGGCAGGGTGTGCAGTTCACTGCCTCCAGCCACGGACATGTGGATTGTGCCTGCCAGGGGTTCCATGGGCACGTCCAGGTACAGGTCTCAATATTGTCCACTGGTACCAGGTCCATCCTGGGACTGGCCAGGACCAGGTGCACATGGCCTGCTGTGGTGTGGTGTGGACAGCACACCCCCTGCACTGCCGAGTCTGTTACTGCCACTACAGAAGCCCCTCGGTGTGCTTGAACATCCACAGTGACTGCCAGCTGTAAGTGTTGCTGGCCCACATCCACACAGGTGTCACCGCATCTGTACCACACGTTGAAGCATGGATACACCACAGCCAATGAGGGCCATCATCTCACCATGTCATCTATCCATGAGCTCAGTATAAGCACAGATGGCACCCAACAGTTCACAGAGGTTGTCACTTACAGATGCGAGAGCAGCCCTCTGCAGCCTCAGGCCCTGTCTGGTGTAACATTCCATACGTGCCTGTTCTGCCATGACAGCCTGAAACATGCACCTGCTGGTACCAGCTATGTCGCCTATGCCAGGAGCATGATGTCCAGCGGCCCTACCACGGGCACCCTGGGACATCTGCCTATGTGCTGCCCTGCCGGACATCCGACTATGCCTGCTGTGACCAGACACAGTATGCATGATTACCATACTTTCCTGTGTACTGCCACCAAATGCCAGCTGTCCCCTCCGCTATGGCCACTGGTGATGGGGTATGTGTAGGCACTGAAACTGCATGCAGGTTGGGGTGGCTAAAAGGGGGATGTCAAATGTTGGTGCAGTGTTGGCCCCTGACAACCCCACCTGTGCCTTAATAGTACTATCATCAGCTTCAGTGTCTGTATGGACACCAACATCAGATTGCATGCAGGAGGGACCCTGACTCACCTAGCCACCTGTGGGGGAAAACAATAAATGCACTTTAAAACCTGTACAGCATTGCCTAACAGTACACACACACACACACACACACACACACACACACACACACACACACACACACACACACACACACACACACACACACGTCCATAATACCTACCTGTCCTTGGCTGTACAGACAGTCCCACATATATGTCCATGTGGTACCCCATCCTACATCACACTTGTTAACATACACACATTGATACCACTACTTAACATATCAGTCCTCTAAATGCCTACACAAGCGGACACACCACAAGACCTGTTACTACATTACCTGCCTGACCTGTGAGTGGTGGTTTTACATGGCCTCGCTTCTGTCATTTGGTATGCACCCTCTGTATGTTCAGACATCATAAGCATGGCCCCTATCTGTGTGGGCTAATATGTTCTATACATAATATCCCGCACTGGTGTGGCATGTGCATGTAATGCTCAGTACATGCCAGATATGCTGCTCATGCAGCCTATCATGTGACATCTGTAATATATGGAGACACTCCCTGGTGTTGACCAGTACTTCCCCAATGCATCTGTAGTGCTGCATACATGGGTAGTAGGTGACCTCCCTGCTGAATGCAATATTAAGGGAGTATCTGGTGTCTACCTTCTCTCTCGATGCCTGTTCCATGCTAGACCATATTATTCTATCAGCTGTCATGTGATTACACACATGACAGGTATTCCTGGTGTGTAATGTGGCAGTCCATGTCCATGTACTGCATGGTCCCAAAGGGAGGTACAGCTGTATGAACACCCACAATCTCACATGTGCATACATGGCCACCCACACAAACACACACATGCACACACACATCCTACATGCATCTACCTCCCTCCACTTCAGCATAGTGACCCTGCAGAGAAACTAACTAACCACCAGGATGCATGTGCACACACACACACACACACACACACACACACACACACACACACACACACACACACACACACACACACACACACACACACACATATATACAGGTGAGGTTTCACAATGATAGTACACACAGTCCTCCTATTACCCATCTGTCAACATGCAGAACATTTGGTACAGAACAGCATGCAGTTCAGCTATAGTCAATCCATGCTAGCAACATTATACATGTGTATGATGCATGTGCTGTGTCATTAGGTGAGGCCCCTTCCCCTGGCTACCACTGCACTCATGTACACAGTATTGCTGTGCACCTGTTCTGCACCCTGCCATGTAATGTGCACCACACCTCACAGGTGTACAACCCATTGCAGAATGTGTAGTACTGTGTCAGTTATGTCAGCTTTAATGCTCACAGCCCCTATTTTTTTCAGCAACACATACCAGGGATGATATGTGGACAGTTGTTATTGGTGAATGCCTGATGCCTGATTTACAGCTCTCAACATCTGCAGACCATGTATGACCAATCCAATACTCTTACACTGACAACCATCAGAGCATACCGTGGCTATGTGGGGTGTACACACCTTTATTTATTTGACGCACCTATCCTTGATCTGCCATGGGACCACATCACTGCATATCTTAGCAGTACATGACCCCAATATGTGACATATGTCCTATACTTTCACATGCAGTGTTTACAGATTGTGTTAGGCAGCTGCTGACCATGATGCATACACACAGTGTGGGCATATGTGTGCACACCCTTACCATGATGGTTTATCACACCTCTTGTTGTGTGTACTACAGCAGTCACTACTCCTGGCAGGGTATACCAGTGAGGGCCATCTGCATTTGCCAGTGTATGTTCCATCTGCCCTACACATGTCCCCCTTTTCTGCATGATTGCAAGGTCTAGTCATGTGCACATCCCATGGTGTTCACACACTGCTGTCACTATTGCTGTGGGGGTAGGGTTATGGCTGACACAGGTCTTTAACCTGACTATGTGCAACTAGAGCCATTCCCAGCATCCTTAGGATCCCTGCTGCAGTGCACTGGTGTGTCATGCTGACACCCCCCTCCTTCAGCCTTTATGCAGATGCATGACAAGTAAGCCCTACACATGTGTGTCACTTTGCAGTGTCCCATACACTGAACACCACATGTTACAGTCTATATCCAGCTGATAATGTGGACTACTGTAATATCTTATGCCATAATGTTTTTCTGCAGCAGTTGACATTGTCCTACAGCATATACACTGGTGTTGCACTGTATATGGGTGTTCCGAATATGTTCCTACTGTAGGCCATGTCTCCCACAATTATGTTACTCCTTGTGGACACATTCTGCAATGACAGGATGTTAGTTAACATGCAGGTGTCTGACATACCCTTCCAATACCCCATCATGATCACCCCTGTGATGCCGTGCATTTCACAGCAACAATACGTGCATATGTACAGCATGCATTCAGGGTAGGTGTATTAGATTTGTGCATGGAATATACCATCACCATTACACTTATGTTGGCAAGCATCTACATAAACCATACTCACCAGCTACAGGTTGCTGCCTTGGTGGTATCCCGGAGGGACCTACATAAGAGGGTGAGAGATGCAATGTCAGTGGCCACACCTGTGGCAGTGATACAGGGTGGGTGCAGTATTGCAATACATCAATGGTACATTTCCACAATACTACCACATCTGGACATCTGTTTATCACTACAAAGCAGCAACACAATATATCTATGACATGACAGATATGCATGATCTACCTGTACCAATGTGGATGTATACACAACAGTGGTCTACTGATGTGCCTTGTGTCCCTACCTGCATGCTCCTTGGCCAGTGTGTGGGTGCCACTCACCTCCATAAAGGTGTCCAGCAGTTGGTGTCTGGCCAGACGGGCAGGTGCCATGAGGCTGGCCAGGAGCTCCTCTACATGTGACAGGGGGGATGGATGATATGGCCCCCTCATGGCGAGGTGATCCCCCCAGACTGCAGCAGCACACCGATGGGCATTGTGAAGCAGGTCAGTAAAATGATGCTGGACCTGCTCATAACTGCGATTGTGCAGTCCGACATCACTGACCCTGTGGACTAGGTCATTCCACAGGGCAGTCCGCTCCTGCTGTTCATGGGCAGCCCTGCCAAAAGCACTGGGTAGTGCTGGATCAGGTGTGATATAAGCACATCATTCTTGGCTGTTGAATAGGTGGGCAAGTGTGCATGTGACATATTGGCTGAAAGACAAAGATGGAAACAGGTCTGAGCAACTCATACAGCAAGGTTACCACAGTTCGTAATACACATCTCTGTCACCCCCCCCACCATATCAGCTTCAACAAACTGTACATACAACTCATTAGGTATGGCTACAGCTTACCTACCAGTGAGACAGATATTGTATTCTACCACACTTCCTGCTATGTGATGGTAGCCATGTTCCCTATGTGGACAATATCATTGCTGGCCTGTTACAGACTATTCACCTGTATGCCCTTATCAGGGTCATTATGTTTCCATATATGCCTGTGGTATGGCTGTTTGGGATTACTGCACATTTGACATTCTGTGTTATTGGGGATATCTATGCATGCTGTTGGACATGTTCCAGGATTGTGTTGACTATTACTACCAACATATGTTCTATAACAGTGACATAATAACATGTATATGTACTATTGGCAGCAGAACCACCTCTCCAAACCCATCTACCCATGATACCTGGCCACATCATATGTATGTCCCAATCTGGAGCCTCCTCATATACTGATCCAGCAATACCATCAGGTGGAACCAACCCAGGGGATGTTTCTCCTGAGGTCAGGTCTAGGGTCTGTTCAATACCAAGCTCCAAAGACACATGTGGGATGTGCTAGATCATTCTGAAGCACCCAGTAAACATTCACAGAGCCAACATGCTCCTGCTGCTCAGCCTCCAGGCCAGGCACCTTCAGGACATGGACTGCTGTTGCTAGCAGCAGTGGGTGGGAGGCTTGTTCTCATTGTGCCCATATTGGGGCCCATGGGGCATCCACATCACAGACCACACACAACATCCAGGGTGTTTTCCCCACCACATATGTCACGTACCACCCCAGTAGACTGTCCTCTATATCTACCAACCCTGACCACCTCCACAACTATACCTGCCATAATTCCCCATATACCCATTGCATACTTCACAGATGGGGCAATATGGTTCCAACAAGGGACTAACATATGACATACCGTCCATGTTGCACACACTGTCAGCTGTAGATATTTGTGTGTATTGCTATGTGTGCTGGTGCCTCGCACATAGCATGCATCACTGTGGTAGTAATAAAGGGGACATATATTTACATACATATATGTTTGTGTGTGTGTGTTTGTATATATGCAGACATGTGCATATAGGCATATATATCTATATATGCATAGATATATGTGATGTATATATGTGCTCATATATATGTCTACACATGGGTATCTGTATATTTGTGGACATATATGCTGATATATAAGTATATATATATATATATATATATATATATATAGATAGATAGATATTTCTTTATATATTATATATGTGACCTATGTACACATATACATACATATATGTGGGGTACATTCAGACATCAGGTCCACAATCTCACAACACCTTCCTGCACAGCTGCACTGTTCTGCCTTGCTACAACACAGACAGGTGCCACATATGGACATGGCCTGACATTAGGGTGATATATCTAGGACCTAATTACAGGTAACCCTAATACACACCTATGGCATTCCTGCATGCTACATTACAGATTAACCTGAGTATCCTGCAAGTGGTGGGCTGTGGGTCTCACGTGTCCATCATAATGGCATTACTTCCACCATCAGCTATTGGCCACCTAATATACATACTTCCCATTACACAACACATACTATGATGGTTTACATCTTGTCAGTCAGTGCTGATCTGCACAATTGATGGCTATGGCCCACTACCCACAGGAACAGACATTATTGTCCATAGCAGTTGAATATCATTACAACAACACCTGATGGCACATATAAATCATTCCACATCATCTATCCCATTATTATGGACCAGGGATTACATTCAGTTACATGCATATATACTTCACATACCTGTTGTGGGAATTATGTCAGTTCTGGATGGTTAGGTGGATGTTTGACTGTTTTTTCTTCCGTTTGCTTTCACTTTGCCTTAGGCTTTTTTTTTTATTTATTTCTCTCTTTCTCTTTTGCTCTTTTTCTATCTCGCTCTCTCTCCTTCTCTCTCATTCTCTCTCCAGTAAATGGATTGAGCTGCTTTGAATAGACTGCAGCATAGCTTTAGTAGGTGATGCACATGATCATGTGATGGCCGCTGCACCAGTTGGTGTCCTCCACTTGCTTACTGCATGCAACTTGCTGTGTAGTACTTCCAATTACCACTGTCATGGCAACCACCTACTTTAAATCCCTACATCTTGTGGGTGTGGTTCCATTACCTTTCCTGTGTGATGTACATCCTTCCTTTGGGTGGGCATCAGTGTCAAAGACAGCAGGTAGCAATACCTGTTACAGGAGAACCTGCACACTCAGGCCAGCTACATATTTGTAGGAGGTTCCAGAACTACATTCAGAGTGTGAGTAGAGTTGTGTTATGCTTTGTATAGTACTGGTATTACAGGGTTTGTGTGTACATACTAGTTTACCTTGGAATGCAGTCTGTCTGCATCACTCTCAACTGTGGGCCTATCCTCTTGATGGCCAAAGGATGGCCTATTATGTTTTGTCTGTCCACCACCCAGGTCCTGTGTCAGATATTTCACTGGCAGTGTGAGTATTGAGTGCTATCTGTACATGGCTACATCCATTTATGTTTCTAACCTCAAATCCCTGACTAAGGGTATGTTGCAGACTATCCTGTAACATCAGCAACTTGCTTAGTGTATGACAACAGTTTTCCACATATGGACCTGTGTTCCAGCCTCTGTCCTCCACCTACATGCCAGGCTTTGCACATATGACATGCTGTCAGGGGTTGTTCTGTAGTAGGTTGTGAGTATATCATGCTGGCATTCCTGCCATTAGTCCACTGCTGTTGTATTCACCACACATACGGTGGGGTTGGGGCCACATATGTGTGGGCTTCACCT
Source organism: Protopterus annectens (assembly GCF_019279795.1). Classification (NCBI taxonomy): domain Eukaryota; kingdom Metazoa; phylum Chordata; order Ceratodontiformes; family Protopteridae; genus Protopterus; species Protopterus annectens. The sequence continues at coordinate 1,088,669,126 of NC_056744.1, read as the reverse complement.
ACACAATACATGTGTGCCCTTGTGCACTCCAGAGGCCAGTGTATGTAGCAGTGGTATATGGCCCTGTATTATTGAGTCTAGGAGGGGATGCACCATAACTAACCTAGGCTGTTACAACATGTGGAGGTATCAGGGGTGAGCTGCCTTAAGGTATATGGATGTACATTACCATACAATTCACCTATATTTAAATTAATTACATAAATTGGTTAATGCAGGCCTACTGCCTCCTGCCATGCAGACTGTACTGTTTGTCAGTGTGCTTGTGATGGTGTCAGTTATAGGTTCATAGATTCATTGGTAGGTACTAGGCTATTGGCCCTAGGGCCTATGCAAGCCTAGCCAAAAAGGTACCCTGGCTTTCACCACCCAAGAAAATTATTTTCCTGTGCTCCTGTCAAGCAGAACCACAGAATTGATCCCCAGGGTGAATTTCTTATTACCCATCCAATCATCAAGATTCTTCTTGAAGAGTGCTAATGAGGAGCTCTGTTTGACTTAGATAGGTAGTCTGTTCCAGAGTATGGGAAGTCTCTGGGACAGGAATTTATCCCTTCAGCATGTTCTGTTTATTGTGGTGACAAGGTTTAGGTCCCTAGAGCATGTAGCTCGGAGGGATTGGGATTTCTTTAAGTGGAGCATGTCCAACAGCTCTGGGTTTGACATAGCTTTGTATGTTAGGTAGAGATCGCCTCTTAGTAGGCGATATGCGATGGAGTAAAGCTGGAGTTTTTTGAGTCAGTCTGCATAGGGCATCTGTTTGAAGCCAGTAATCCTTTTTGTGAGGTATTTCTGAGGCCTTTCCAGTTGTTGTAGATGTCTTGTGAAGTACATACCAAAAGGGGCGTTGTACTCTATAATGGGTCTAATGAGTGATGAGTAGAGGGGAACAATGACCTCTTTTTTTTTTTCTAGATTAGAAACCTTTTGTAATAAGGTGTGCCATGTAGAAGGATTTCCTGACTACTGTGGTGATGTGATTATCAAAGGAGAGACTACTATCCACCTGTGTCCTAGGGTCTCTTATCACACTTTCGGTGTTAAGTAGACTACCACCTATGTGGTAGTTCATGGGTACAGAGTTTTTACCAAAGGGGATGACAATGCACTTTTTGGCATTGAGCTTGAGACCATGGCTTTGACACCAGGCATCTGTCTCAGTGAGGCCCTTTTGTAGGATGTCCACATTGTTAGGAGTTTCGATTATGGCTCCTAGTTTGCAGTCATCTGCAAATTTAGTTAGCCAAAGACCTTCTGTGTTAGTCTGTACTTCAGAGAAGTAGATACCAAACAGAAGAGGACCCAGGACTGAGCCCTATGGTACTCCATTTGTCACTGGTCTGAAGTCTGATTTGGAGTCTGCTACTTTCACAGTGTGGGTTCTGTCAGTAAGCCAGTTGGCAACCCATCTTGTGACATAGGAATTTATACCTAGTTTAGTGAGTTTATCTATAATTCCAGAGTGGGGGATTGTGTCGAACACCTTGGCGAGATCTAGATAGGCTGTGTGAACCACCTTACCCTCATCTATGGCTTTGGTGACTGCTTCAAAGAAGTTTACCAGGTTTAGGAGACATGATCTGCCTTTTACAAACCTGAACTGTGTGGGGTCCAGAGTTTGGAGATCTCTAATGTCTTTGTTTATGAGTTCCATGATGATACGTTCCATGGCCTTGCAGACCAGGCTCATCAGGCTAATGGGTCAGTAGTTCCCAGGGTCTGTTGTGGCCCCCCCTTTGTGGAGTGGGATAACCATCACAATGCACCATTCAATGGGCACAAAGCCTGAGGTGAGGCTGTGATTGAACATGGTACTTAGGTGGGGTGCCAGTTCATTCTGTAATTTGTGTAGAAGGCAGCCTGGGATGCTGTCAGGTCCCATGGGTGCTGTGTTCTTGGCTTTGGAGAGTGAGGTTTTTACCTGTGCAGCCATGATTACAGGAGCTTTGCATTCTTCTGGTATAGAGCTGGGCCCTTTAGGGGGTGAGAGGGGGGTAAAGTTAGCACTGAACCTTTCTGCCAGAATGTTGGCAATATCAGTTGGTTCTGTATATTTAGTGCCATTGTGCTGTAACTCAGAGCAGATCGGAGTGTTGCCATTGAGATTCTTGACATAGCTATAGAATGCTTTGTGGTTGCCTTTAGAATCAGTGGTGATTTTGTTTTCATAACTAGCTTTGGTGGATTTTATGAGAGATCTCAGCTTCTTACTGAGGCTGACCAGTGAGTTCCTCCAATCATGGGATTTTACTATTTTTTGTAACAGTTTCTTTCTTCTGTTGTAGAGTTTGTTTATAGCAGAAGACCACCAGTTTGGCTTCCTTTTTTTGGAGGATAGCATCTTGGTTCTGTTAGGGATAGCACGATCCATGCACTCATGTAAATGCTTATAAAGTGCATTTGCGTAGAATTCAGCAGTCATACCTCCATTGTCCATCTGTATGCGTGTCGTGAAGTTTGCCACTTCTGTCTTAAGAAGCGTGAAGTTGGCTTTGTAGAAATTTTTTACGGTTGTTTTCCTAATGGGGGGGTGGGAACGGGATGTGGATGTCTAGGGTGATTAGCTTGTGGTCGGATCTGACCAATGAGGAGCTGATCTCTGGTGTGGAACACCGGTCGCCCATGTTGGTGATGACCAGGTCTAGGATATTGCTGCCCCTGGTGGGGGTGTGGATAAGTTGATCCAAGGCATTGGAATTGATGAATTTCAGAAAACATTGAGCAAAAGAGTTGATACACGAGAAGTTTTCCCTGTTAATAGTGGGGTTGTTGAAATCACCCATTATTAGGGTGTTGGGTTGTACCTTAATATTTTCCAGTATATCAAGAAAAGAGAAGTGGGAATCCTGGGGCATGGTGGGGGGTCTGTAGCAAGCTACAATCTGGATTGCGGTTTTGCCCAGAGTTAGTTGAACTTGGATAATCTCGGATGCATTATGCTGAGCAACTAGCTTGGAGGTGTGGATATCCTTAATGAATATGGACATGCCTCCACCTTTAGTGTTTCAGTCTGGGTTTGGTGGCCAAAAGGTGTGGTATGAATTATAATCCCAAGGGCGACAGGTGCAGGCCATCCCTGGCAAAGCAGCATGGTCTGTTGATCATGTCATCCCAGGCAGACAGATACTGGACTCCCTTAGAATGACACCAGAAGCGTATCCAATTGTTGAAGTCAATCATTTTGTCCTTGTACTGTGGTATCATTCTGAGTGATGGCAGGATGCTACTCAGGGTGAGGGTCATACCTGCCAGGGCTACAAGATCAGATAACTCCTCCATGTCTCTTTTCATGTAGTCTAGGGAGGTATGTCTCAGGTCATTCACACCTACATGGACAATGACAGAGTCATATCTGTACTTGTTGTGGAGTGACCTGAGTATGTGTGTTATGTGGCGGATCCTGGCACCTGACAGGCAGCTGACAGTAACTTTCTCATTGTTTAGCCTGGTGAATGGAACATCAGTGTGCCTGACTATAGAGTCACCTATGACTAGAGTGTTGGGTACATTATGCCTTATGGGCTGTAGTTGAGTGGCACACTGAGTATGTGGGCTATGTGTAATTTGGGTTGTGTTGGGGGTGGAGTTTACTTGCATTTCTGCTTTGGAGGTCTTGGTTGTTTGGGCAGATTTTTACTGAGAGCCTCTGTGAATGTAGGTGTGTGTTTTGTGCTTCTGTGTGTGTGTGTTTTGGTGGTGTAGGTTTTGAGGGACTATGTGATGAGTGTGGTGTGGTGCAAGTGTTTACCTTCTCCTCTTGACTGTCTAGTCCAGTCTTCGGTGAAGAGAACTTTGCTTCCAGTTTGGCTATATAAGTGCATCTCTCACAGGTCGTAGTGTTGGGTGGTAGGAGGAGAGGGTAGTCTGTGTACATGAGGCAATTGCTGCACTGTCCCAAGATGCCCAGATTCATCAGGTAAACAGGAGAAAACACCGGGAACTGACCTTTAGACATGCCTGGATAGGTGCTTATTTATTAAGTACTAAAAAATATTTTCCTCCGGACAAGTGAGGAAAGTTGAGTGCTGTAGTAATTTGTAGCTTATTTAGTGCTTACAACAAGTTCTGAACAAGTGCTGAGCTCAAAGAAACAGATTTGAGTGCTGAAACTAAAAAGCTGGCTAGTTTCAAGGGAAAATTTGAAGAGCAGATGTTATGGCGCCAGGAATAGTTTAACCCTAGTTAAGTGGGAGGGGTGGGCGGGGGGCTCAGGAGCTTACAAACAGTCCTGGATACAGCAAACTGTATCCGGACAAGACTTGTTACAGGAAAGAGAAGCAAGCTTAGAATTTTTTTTTTCAGTAAAGTGGAAATGGAGAAAGTTGGAACAGAAGTTAATTCAAGGTTATGAATCTGAGTGGGTTGACCTTCACAAATGTTCACTATTAGACTGAATGAACAAATGGCACTAGACTGGGAGGAGTTTCACAGACCAGATATACAGTATGGGCAGGCAACTGCAAAGCCACCAAGTATACCTAGCTGTAGCCACTAAATGAAAGTTTTAAAACAGATCAAGGAGCAAGCAGACACTAGAGAATGCTTTTAATTGTAAACAGACTAGATTAGAACACAGAAACCTCAAAAAATCAAAAATGCACAGAAAAGCTTGGATAGGGCACTCACAAACAGAAAATACAACTCTCGGTATGAAAATTTACAGTTAAGTAATTCAGTAAACATGCAATTAGAGTAATGAAACAGTATCTAGCAATGAAAAATACAGTTAAAACAGTATAAAACAGTACATTAATGCAACAGTAAAAAAAGCTTTATAACAGTGCAAAATGCAGTAGATTAACTGTATAGGACAATTATAAGTGTTTCAGAAGTGCAGTTTAGTGAAATAAGTGTAAGAAATAACTTATCCTGCTCTTGGAATCTTAAGGAATTTCTACTTAGTTTCAGTAATGAAATGCCATCCACAGCCTGATAAAACAAGCACAACCTTTTAAAGACACAGGGTTTATATACCAGTAAGGATGGAAGAGTTAGAAGATCAAAATACTACTCAGTCCCTGCTATTACCTAATCACTCATACTACAGAAGGTCAGGAGGCCCTGTTACTCTAAATAATAATGAAGACAGACTATCAGCAGAAAATGGCTGCCAGAAACACAGGAAACTCAAACAAAACTACCAGGCCTAGACAACAGTAAGCCACAATCAAGAATATGCCATCTGAGCAGAACACAGAAACCTCACTTTAAACGCATAGAAAGAACACTCACAAAGAGAAAATACAAGTCTCAGTATGAAAAAGCAGTTTACAATTTAGTAATTAAATAAAAATGCAATTAGAGTAATGCACACTATTACAGTTCCTAGCTGTAGCCACTAAATGAAAGTTTTCAAACAGATCAAGGAGCAAGCAGACTCTAGAGAATGCTTTTAAATTTAAACAGACTAGATTAGAATGGGTCTATATCAGAACACCGAAAGTTCACATTTTCAAATGTTCTTAAATCGACCCCTAATCAGCGAACGCTGACAACATCGAACATTCAGAACAGCGCATTTTTTCCTAGGGAAAAAATTTGCTGTTCCAAAACACATACACACAACAAAAGCACACCAAACAAACAGCAATCCACACACATACACCCAAAATCCTACACTAAACTGTACAAACACCACTAACTATCCACTTACCTTAACCCAAACCCTAACCCTAAGGTCCATCACTATCGCACACTCACCTTACCCACGCCCTAATCCTAACTCACCTAACCCGCCCTAACCCTCATGTCCACACAATCACACACATACCTCCCTCGTGCCCTAACCCCAACTCACCTAACCCATGCCCAATCGTACACTTACCTGAACCCAACCCATAGCTTTCCACCACAGCACTGAAAATAGCGAAATGACAGAAACGGACAACCGAATTCTTTCCCTAGGAAAAAATTTGGTTATCTGTCATTTCAGTATAGGGGTCGATGTAAGAACATTCAAATGCATGAACTTTCGATGTTCTGATATAGACCCGATTAGAACACAGAAACCTCAAAAAATCAAAAAATGCACAGACTAGATTAGAACACAGAAACTTCAGAAAATCTAAAATGCACAGAAAAGCACAGATAGAGTACTCACAAACAGAAAATACAACTCTCAGTATGAAAAAGGCAGTTTACAGTTAAGTAATTCAGTAAACATGCATTAGAGTAATGAAACAGTATCTAGCAATGAAAAATACAGTTAAAACAGTATAAAACAGTGCATAAATGCAACAGTAAAAAAAAGATTAGCTGTATAGCACAATTATAAGCATTTAAGAAGTGCAGTTCAGTGAAATACGTGTAAGAAATAACTTATCCTGCTCTTGGAATCTTAAGGAATTTCCACTTAGTTTCAGTAATGAAATACCATCCACAGCCTGATAAAACAAGCCTTATTATGTAACAGTTACATCCCATTGTGTCAAATGAGGTCTTTACCACATAGTGATTGTGTACAGAGTGTAGATAGAGGCTGCTGAATTATAAATCTGCATTACTTACTGTTGATTGTTTAGTATCCTGTGGCCCAGTCTATCTTTACTATTGTACTATCTGAAGGGCTCGGCCTGGATAGCAACATTTGTAAACCTTTCCAGACTACTGTATTAGTATAACTGTTTCACAATTGCATTATTCTGTTTATATGGATGTCAGTGTCTAAACGGCTATATGACATGGTATATACAACTGTAATAGTACACAAATAAATGTTTCTTATTTATGCAAAGCTGTGTGTGGTGTTATATCCTATGACCTTTCTGTGGGTATATGTTGCAGGCAATGATTGTCATTTGTATGGGCGGCTCCTACAGTGTCCAGTTGTTAAGGTGTTAACTGTAGGCATAGTGGCTGTTCCATATTGTGTGCATTTTCTACATATGTATTTTACTATACATATCTCTGCGTGTGTATGTGTAGTCACATATATATATAAATATATGTGCATATTATATATCTATATATATATATATATATATATATATATATATATATATATATATTTATATATACATATATATATACATATATATATATATATATATATATATATATATATATATATATATATATATAGATATACATATACATATATATATATATATATATATATATGCATCTGCATATATGTGTCTGTGTATATGTATCCTAGGGATGTTGATAGCTTCCACATTGTACATTACCTATGGGAGCCAGATTGTACTGCATGATAAGTTACCGATAACAGCCTGACATCATACAGGTGGGGTGGAGTACTGTTAACATCTTGTGCCCATGTTGTGTCAGGTCCTGGTTATGGGATCTGCAACACTTGGTAGTGCATTGCAGGGCTGACGTGTTTGTCTGTGGGGGGTATACCTATTTGTACAAGATGTATGTTGTTTGGGCCTCTCAACCTCATTAACGGTGTATGTAGACATATATGTTTTTGTTATGTTCCCATTGTTATCTACAGATGTATGTCTGTATATACCTCTATATATATATATATATATATATATATATATATATATATATATATATATATATAATCTGCTTACACACACACACACACACACATATATATATATATATATATATATATATATATATATATATATATATTTATGTATAAAAACTATGTCCGTATATATCTACATAGATTTATATATATATGCTTACATATATATAACTTGCTGTATATATTTAGACATATAGATGTAGATATATATAGCTATAGATGTATGCATTTACATGTATATATGTTTATATACATATATATATATATATATATATATATATATATATATATATATATATATATACGCATATATGTGTGTGTATATATTTATATATATATATATATATATATATATATATAGCTATGTTGTATCTGTGTAGATATTAATATATATACACACACATACATCTACATGTTGGAATACATTTCCTGTACTGTTGAATGACTGGGCTGGATGATATGGTTGTGAAAGCAGCAGGGTTATGTATATCTGACATGGATTAGTAGTAAATCACTTTGGCTATGGTGTACAGGGTCCTGGGTTCAAGCTATTTTGTTGCTGGGCAGAACAAAGCCCATTGGATACAGAGTGATTAAGGCACATTTAAGCAGTTGTAAGCGGGTTTGTGCAGGTTTGCGTGGAGGTAAGCACTGCTAACTTCCGGTTACAGTTTCTTATATGCAGTTAGCTAAATTGATTAACCTGTGTAGGCATCGCTTACCCCAATGCAGACAGGCTTAAACCTGCTTACTGCTGTTTAAAAGTGCTTACTCCTGCTTACCCCCGGGTACTAAGTATATATGGGGAGGTAGGTTGGGTAATTTAACAGACAAGACAAACAAGATGCATGCAGGGATGGTATATGACACATGTGGGGGGTAAACACCTTGATGGGGAGGGGTGTTGGGAAATCGGAAGCCCATGAGCCCCCTAGTGGAAACAGTGGGACTGAGGTCCCCACCCATGGGCAGTCACCACTGCACCTTCACAGCCCCGATGGTGGCTGTGCTGGGGGCTGAGTTGCAGAGCCAGACTGATGCTCTAGTCATGACACGCAGCCCTTGTGCTGGCGTAGAAGATCACCAAGCTGCTGATTGAGCTCTCTATGCACCACGACTCTGACCTGGCAATGAGTGATAGGTACCCATCCGCTCCTGCTCCCAGGGGGTGAGTTCCATGCCCTGAGGTGGTTCCACCCAAAGGTGGTGCAGGACCAATGGACAAGGAGGTCCTGGGTTGGGCCCCAGACATGCTGGTGCCCAGTGCCTCGGCCAGCTGAGGTGGGACAGGTGGGTCCACTGGGACCGGCCTTCCCAAACATGCTATAGTGTTTAGAATTTATCGTCGTATGTGGGTTAGTAATAGTTAACACATTCTAGGGTTAGGTATAACAGCATGCATAGATATTCCCATTAACCCAGACACCAGATATGAAATGGTTGCATAGCGAACAGAACACATGCATATATGGGATCACAGTGGTAATAACAACATAATGCAGGTACATTGATGGCACCATGCCACCAATGTTGAAATAATTCAATATAGCACATGCATGGAAACAAATATAAATATTTATTAACCAATATGGCATAATCAAAACATTGGAGACATTACATCCTGGTTGGGATGGATATGTGGTTTATTGTTGGAGATATGGTGTGGGGGGGGAGAGAAATATGTCAATTAACAACTAGTATATTCCTAAAGTCCTCATTATTTTCCTAGTCAGTGCTGTTATCTGTACCTTATATGTATTACTACATTACCCTATAGCCTTAGTTTGGAAAGTAATATGGCTGTTGTCAACATTATACATGAACTGGTTTTACCTGCAGTATACACCTCTTAAATAGTATACCTGTGGAGGAAATGTTTGTTAGCACTAACTGTTTCTACACATACTCCTAGATTCCAGGTTGATGTTGTGCACATAGCTATCCAACTCTTTCTGCACAGACTCTGGCCATGTCTTGACCACATGCGGGTGTACTGGGACATAGCTAGACTATTGCCCTCTTCAACCTTTATTGACTTGACACACTCATATACATGCTTTCCTACACAGATATATTATGTAGCACAGTATGGGTGATGGTGATCAGTGATACTTTTTTATTCAGAGAAACTGCAATACTCACTGTTCCTTACAATACCAGAGTAAACAGTACCAGTACAGGGTATGAAGGGTTTTATTTCTCAGCACAGTGTTCGTATCCGACGTACCCGTGGGAGCAATGATTGTTAGAAGTACCTGATTGTTGCCATTCAAAGTTCCAGTTTACACATTAATATTATGCACATACATCTCACTCTGTTACTATATACACTCTGGTCCCAGCTTGACAACATGGGGGTGTAGATAGGACATACTTGGCTTATTACGCTCCTTACAGTTTCAGGAGTTGCTACAGTGAGAGGTTTGTTCTCATAGATGCTTGACAATTACTTCTATTCCCTGTTGGCTGGCTAAACATCTGGGATCATCCAACAGACTTCCCAGGGGGACAGGGGGACAAGCAGCAGATATGGGCCCATATACTGGACATCCTGGTCTTATCTGTACAGTTGTGGGGTATAATTCCATATGCAGCCTACTTCCACTCCGAGGATTCAGACCATGGCTGTGTCTGCTGCAACTTAAAGACTGTCCATCAGAGTTGTGTGTGCTATATAGATATTGCTGTATATCTCCTATCTGCTTTCTGTCTTATAATTCTCCTGTGCTTTGGCATTCTGACATTGTATTACAACACTCTTATACAGGATATCCTAGACAGTTATATTTTGTAGGACAGTGTGGGCAACAGTGATGACTACTAACTCGTTATTCAGAGCAACTGCATCAATCACAATGCCATACAATACCAATGTAAACAGTACCAGTACAGGGTAACATTCTTGTATTTCCAGGCACAGTGTTGCTATCTGACAGACCTGTGGGAGAAATGTTTGTTAGAACTACCTGAATGTTGCCACACACAGTACCAGATTACACATTACTATTATGCACATACATCTCACTCTGTTACTGTACACCTTCTGGCCACAACTTGACAACATGGGGGTGTAAATGGGACATACATTCTTACTCTCATATGGTTTTGGGGAGTTGCTAGTGTACCAGCTTTGTTCTCATAGATGTGTGTCAATCAGTTGTATTTCCTGTTTGCTGCCTATACATCCGGGATCATCCCACTGATTTCACAGGGGGACAGGTTGACAGGCACCAGATATGGGCCACTTTACTGGACATTCTGGACATATCAGTACAGTTGTGGGGTATGATTCTGTATGCAGACTACTCCCACTGGCAGGATTTGAGCCATGGCTGTGTGAGCTAAAAATATAACAGTTCACATCTCAGTTGCATGAGCTATTCGGGTTTTGTTGTCTGCCTTTTCCATGTTTTCTTTCTATGTGTCTCTTAGTTGTACTAAATGGCCTCTGGGGATTACACCAGTCATATACAGGCATTCCTACACATTCTATTTATGGTGCACAGTGTGGGTAACAGTGCTTAATACAACAGTACTTTTGCATGATTGCAAATCTGCATTACCATATGATAGTGTATACACATGCAGTCCAGCAGTTAGAACTTTATTGTCAGACTATTACGCTTTATTTACATACAAACTATATGAGATTCTTCCTGCCATATTCTCCAGTGTATGCAGTACTTGCCTTAAATAATAGAGGTTTTATACAGACAATTTATTTACTAATACTTTTAGTTTTATTTCCTATGACAGTAAATGCATGAGTATTACTGACCTGCCTTGCATCGCAACCTCGCCAGGCAACTGATGTGGGCCTCCTGGTTCACGGCCCACTCCATTGCAGCTGTGGGGGACATAAGAGGAATATTTAGCCATACCTATCCATGATATACATGAGCTGGCAATTATTACACACATAGTGGGGTGATACTTACACACAGCTGGGACATCCTCTTCCACTCTAGCCTCTTGGATCCACTGGTCCAAGAGGTCCCCCTTATGCTTCTTCAGGTAGGCATAGTGATGCCTGACCTACTCACCAGTTTGGGGTATGCCAATGGCACTGGTGAGGTCATGGGCAAGACAGTCTCAGGCCTCTGCCTTATATTGGGAGCCCTGGTACTGGCCCTGCAGTAGTTACTGATCATGGTCTTTGACAAGGAGTCCTGTCATGACTCTGGACTCCTGAATGCACCAGCGTTGCACCTGAAAGCACACACCTTCTCCCCTTCCTGACAGGGTGCCTGCAAGGGGAAGCTACAACCAGTTATGAAATATATTCCTGCCTCTTGGGTTTAAGTAGGGCCAGTTTCCTGCACTTTTCCATGATTGGCCGGTTTTGAAAAGGCTAAGCTATGGGCAAACCTGTTTACCTAGGGTTGGCATTGTTTAAAGGGGTATACCTTTGGGCACACTGAGTTAGCCAGCCTGCACATTGCTTACACCTCCTAAACTGGCTTGTGCAATGCTTAGCATTGCTTACATTAGTACACTATATGGGTCCTTTTGTTTTATTGGGAACTTCAACACTCTATTACAATTACACCTGACTTCTGGGCTTACTGCTGTACTCCAGTTCACATATTTATGTTAAGTAGTGGGTTAAGGCACATACGTCTGTATACTGATTCCTTTCACAGGTTCAGTTTGATTTTTCTATGGTGAAGACTTATTTGCTGATACCTCAGTTTTCTGTACTTCTGTGATGGCTTGGTGGTTAACAATTGTGACTATAGTGTATAGGGTCCTGGGTTCAAGACCTCCAAGGCTGTTTATTTTGTTGATGGGCAGAACAAGGGTCATTGGATGCAGAGTGATTAGGGCACTTTTGAGCATTTGTAAGTGGGTTTGCACAGGTTTGTGTGGGTTTGCATGAGGGTAAGCAATGCTAACCTCCGGTTATATATGCTGACAGAGAGTTAGCTTCAAAATTGCTTAACATGTGTGCACATTGCTTACCCCCACACAAATGGGCTTAAACCCACTTACTAGTGCTTAAATATGCTTACTACTGCTTACTTGTGCTTAAACCTGCTTACTAGTGTTTTATTCATTATGATACTGTTACCTCACATGTGCATTAACTGCAGTACTCCAGTTCATGAGTATATGTTGTTTAGTGGGTTATTCAACATAAATATTAGTCATAACATGCTTTGCCATGGAAAATGGAATGTGCTGCAGTGGACTTGAGCCAGGAATGCCTGCTCATAAGGTGAATTCTCTGACCACTACACTATTGCTATGCTGCTTCATTTTCATATATCTTCCTTGTTATCCTCTTCAGCCATTTAAGCTGCATTAACCTTAGCTAAGCAATGGGTGCACCCGCACACCTACGGTTAGCTTTAATTGGACTTTAAAAAAAAATAAAAAAGGAGTTATTCATTTTATTTTTGTATACTTGCTGTTGTACATGAGGGGGGCTGTTGGTGGGGATATGTGGACACCTATGAGTGGTCTCGCTCATTTCTTAGCCCTTTCTGCTGTTCTTCATTGTGGGGGGTGTATATTGTAAGAGCTCTGCTCTCAGACATGCTACCTGCACTCTTACATGCTCCATCTAAGATTAGGAGCTCAGGCAGCTCACCTCATTAATATGTATGACGCTCTGCCATTAAGCTCCTAAACGGCCGCCTCCATGCAGGACTAAGCTAGTCTTGCATGGAGGAATACTAAATCCGGGGGATACTTTAATGGTACTGTGGTGACTAAAACTTCCTTTAAGATTTTCAGTTATAATACTCACTTATACTGTCTGAAAATTAATTTACAATCATCCCAACCAGGAATTTTAAAATGGCAGTTACTTTAAGTGAGTTAAAAATTTTTATTTGTAAATTGAATCCTTGTCTTTGGCTTTCTGATGTATCTAAAAATTATCTCTCTGTGTAAATTAATGATGTTAGGTTGCACAATTCTCTCAAAATTTCAAGTACTTTTAACCCCCCCCCCCATTAAATACAGTCATCAATATGTTTAAAAAATACTATGAGATTGCATACTAGCTAGTGCTTTGGGTGGTAATATAGTAAATAAAACTGAAATATCAGAAACCAGATGGATAGCTGATTTACAAGCTGACAGGAACCCTGAACTAAATGGTGTGATTCCTTTAAAACTGGTATTGAGAGGCAGGAATCTAAAGAAGTCATTTGATTGGCTATTACACCTGATAAAGTGATGAGTTCATTCTGGTAACAGTATGGATCTGAAGAAGGCTTTGCTGAAAGGGCTTATCCTATTGTTGGCTTTTGCCATTGGACATTATGGTGATTTTATGCTAATTTTAATATTATTCACATGTCTGTCTTGGACCCTACATGCATTAAAACTTTCAGAGTTGTGTTTATTGTTACATGCATCCCCTTTCCACAGAGAAATAGGGGTTTGTTTGTTTTTATACTTCACCTTCAGTGTTGTGTTTTATATTCACATATATCCCCTTCCTGTGGAGGAACAGCGGCTTGTCTGGTTCTTTCTCTTTTATCTGCAAATAGTTATTTTGTAGTTATGTGATACTTATGTGTATTATGCTTCTGTTGTTTTTTAGGACAACTTCAAGTATGTCACTCAGGTGTGTCAATCCACATAGAACCCCACCCCCCATAACCTATGGGAAAAATCAAGTCATGTTGGATGGGTTTCATCAACATGGTGCTTTTCTCCTGGAAAGGGGATGATAAAATATGGCACACTGTATGCAAATATGGCAGCAAATCATGCAGAATGTGAATGCTGTTGGTGGCCACCACAAAACATGTGAACAGGTGTGCCACAGTGCCACTGACTTGATCACTATTGCATGCAGGCGAGCAGCTGCAGTGGACTGTGAACAAATAGCTACCTGGGAGGGCCTGGTAGGGAACCTTAACCTCCATTGAACAGTTCCTGGCCAATATAAGAGATCCAGACAGCTCCCAGAAGAGTGCAGGATAGCATGTTAGTTGGACTTGGAGTAAGACTCTAGGAGTCATACTGCTTAACCAGTCTTGACATGTATTTGTCTTTCATAAGGATGGATATGCCTCCTGCTTTGTTTCTTTCATAAGGATGGATATGCCTCCTGCTTTGTTTCTTTCACATTCATTTTGTGGCCTGAATGTGTGGAAGACATTATAACCTTTCATGGCCAAAGTACTCTCTGTGGGCCTAAACCATGTCTCTGTTACTGCACAAATATTGACATCTTCCCAAATAAGTAGTACCTCCATTCAGTGTAGTTTCTGGTTTACACTCCTAGCTTTAAGTAGCATAGCCTTGAGTTTGTCTTTTGAGAATATTTTTGCATCAGGAGTTTTGTTCTTATGACATTGCCTAAAAAAGCCACTATGGGGGAGGCAAGTACCTTGACCAGTAACCAAAAGACAAGAGGTGTCAGATGAAGACCATCTCTGACAAAGCAGCATGGACTATTGATCATATCATCCCAGACTGACAAATACTGGGTCCCCCTGGACTGACACCAGTAGTTAAGCCAACTGTTGGAGGTGATAATTCTTTTGTTTGTATTGAGGCATCATCCTGGGTGAAGGTAGAATGCTACTTAGGGCTATGGACATAACTTTCTGGGACAGAAAATCTAAGAGCTGAGTCATATCTCTCTTCATATAGTCCAGTGAGGTACGTTTCAAGTCATTAACTTCAGCATGGAGTATGATAGAGATGTAACTGCGCTTGTTGTTGAGAGACTTGAGTGCATGCATGACTTTGAGGATCCTGACAGGCAGTTGACCGTGACTTTCTCCTTGTACAACCTGGTGAAGAGGACATCTGTGTGTCTCACTATGGATTCGCCTATGACCATGACATTGGTTTTCAGGTATTTTGCCTTAAGGGCTTAATGGCTGACACACTAATACATTTGTTATTATGTGTAGTGGGTTCAATTGGGACTGTAATGTGTGCAGAAAGTTTGCATTTGCAAGGTCTCTGCTCTTTTGGTAAGCTTCTAATGACCACCTCTGTGTATGTGGGGTCATGTGTGATGCACTTGGTTTGTTGAAGAGAGTGAAGTGTGTGCGTTGTCAATCTGTATTACACCTGGTTTGTTGTTACCTGAGAGCGAGAGAGAGCATTTATTCTAGATTTCTTGTATAGTTGCATCTCTCACATACTGTATTTGTAATTTTTATAAGTACATGGTTGTCAGTATGCATGTGTCAATAGAAGCCTAGCTTTCTAAAAACACAAGTATCCTTATTAGGCATATTTAGATGGTCATTGTTAGCAGAGCAATTTTGTGAACAGCAACAAATGGCCCAGAGGTGACTTTACAATCACCCAACCAGTAGTGAAGATTGTGGTTGAACAGGGTTATTGAAGACCACTGTTTCACATGCAGTGGGACCCTGTAGCAGAATGAGTCACTGGGGGATATATCTGTATGCAGTGGGACCCTATAACAGAGGAGTATGACTTACTGGGGGATATATCTGTATCCTCTGCATGTTCTGTTTATGTCACAGGCTAGGTTGAGAACCCTACCCCAAGTTATTCCTGTCTCATTTCATTTGCAGATGTCCAGCATTTTCAGCAAGGCAGGGACTGAGACTTCTCTGTATGTCAGTCATAGGTCACCTCTCAGAAACTTGCAGGAGAGTGAGTACAGTGACAGGTCTTGTAGTCTTTCCATGTATGTGATGCTTGGAGGACCTGCATTCTTCCAGTCACAAACCACTATTTTGTTTCCAGTTGCTGCAGTTGTCTGGTGAGGTACAGAGAGGAAGGGAGCCTTGAACTCAATTAGTGGTCTGATAAGGGTGGAGTGCAATAGAGCTATGACCTCCCTGGCCTTGCATGTGATGTCCATATGTATGATGTGCACAATGCAAAATGTGTGCATCACCATTATGGACACATAGTGATGAAAGTGTAGATTACTATGAACAAGTCTCACAAGTCTCATAACACTGTGTTTGAGCTGAGAGGGGTGCTATGTATATCATAATTAGTAGTAGTGCTTCATTGTAAAAGAGGACAATGACACATTGCTTGCTGTAAGGTTCAATCTGTGAGTTTGGCACCAATCATTTGTCTCCGTTAGCCCCTTCTGTAATATGTCACCATCACTGGGGGAAATCTATATGGGTATGCCTAATTAACAGTCATCTGCAATCTTCCATTGGCTGCACTTCAGGAAAATAGTTTCCACAGTTGATGGCCCAAAACTTGTGGTATTCCACTGGTGAATGGGCTAGTGGTGGAGGTACAGTCCCAACTTTGAGATTGTGTGTTCTGTTCATGAGCCAGTTGCCTCCCCAGCTAGTACTGTATGGCTTAATTCCCAGATGAGATATTTTCACTATGAGACATGAATGGGAAATATTGTCAAAGGCCTAGGATAACTGAACATAGGCGGTATGTCTTGTTATTTGTCATCTAGGTCTTTGGGGTCAGTATCAAAGAAGTCCACAAGGTTCAATAGGCAAGATCTATCCTTGACAAACACAACATGGGTCAAGTCAATTGGGCTGAAGGTCAACTACGTCCCTGTGAATAAGGTCCACGCTGATCCACTCCCTAGTCTTGCAGATAAGGCCTGTTAGGGTTATGGGTCAATAGTTGTAGTTCTGTATGTTACCAGATTGATGTGCATTGCATATAAGGGTTCATATTAGCTTGTCAAACACTCAAAAGAGTGAACACTCTTTGATTGACAATTAATAGATGAAACTCGAACGTCCGGAACAGCGCTTTTTTACCCATGGAACAAAATTGCTGTTCCCAAAAAAAAAAAAAAAAAAAAAAACAAATCCACAAACAAAATAAAGTGGGAAGCTTTGCTCCCCACACCTGCCCTACTTAAATATACCAACTCCTAGAGCACACCATAGTGCTGTAAACTGCAAAGTCCTGACAAGGGCCCAGCGATTTTTTCCCTGGGAAAAAAAAAATCTCTGTTCTTGCCGTTTGACTTTTTGTGGTTTCATCTATTAGCTGTTGATCAAAGAGCGTTTGCTTTTTTGAGTGTTTGACAAGCTAATAGGAGCCCACATATAACACAACGTTTGATATTACTTTCTGTGGTGTAGATGATATATGTGTGGAAAAAGTACTGAGACACCAGGATTGCAATGCTTGGGGGGAGGCAACACATGGCTATATTGTAAATATGTGACATGGTGTGAGATAGGACCTTCATTGTTTTTTTTAATTTTTCCACATGTAGTGTCATGGAATACACAAGAAATGGACAATAAATAGCAGTAATACTTAATGATATGTAGTTTTCCATTGCACAACAATTAGATGCAAGATACACTTGTGCTCAAATACGAGCTGCATTGTTAAAGTCTGACAGTTACTATGGAGTCTGTGAAACACACCTGCTACTTAATTAACTCTGGTGCAGCAAGTTTTAATGTATTCATACTTTCCTTTTTGGAGGCAGATGATACTGAGTTTGAATCCTTTTCTCTCTCTCTCTCTCTCTCTCTCTCTCTTTTTTTTTTCATTTTTTTTTCTTTTCCTGTCTTTGCACACTGCACCACTCAGCACAAACACAGGAAATGGAGGAAATAAATGTCAGGTTTGGCTGTGTTTATCTGGTATGTGGAAACAGCAAACTGAAGTCCAGGAGCAGACAGGACCCAAACAACCAGCAATAGAAACCGGATGCATTCAATTAATACTATTGGGAGTTACACAAACCCACTAAATGAAGCTCTGTGGCAGTTAACAGCAAGACCTTAAGAATGAATAATAAGCTAGACAAGATCATGTAACTAATCATGTGGCAGCAGATGCAAATGTAGGGCTGGAGTACAGATGGTCTTGGGTTCTAGTGTAAGGTGTGCAACCTTTGTTTTACTGTTCTGACATTTCAGTTTATAGCAGTGAACTGCATCAAAGACAAGTGTTTTCTTAACTTGTTCTGCAACATGTTTAAGTGTGGGACTGCCATACACATGGTCCTGAGTTCCAATACAGCATATTTACTTTTTGACATTTTTGACCGGGAAAGTCCACTGGGTCGAGAACCCATTTTCAGTGGAGGCCCGGGGAGAAAAGCTCCTTTTACAAATTAAGAAATATTTAAGACTGTATTATAGTTACAGAAATGTTCTAAGGTTTTTACATAAGTTTTCTAAAGATTAGAAATACACTGAGTATAAAGTTTGATACAGTTCTATAGTATATACAATTTCCTAAAGATTAATAAAACATAAAATGCAAACAATTATATCATCTAGTTAGTGTTAGTAGTATACATAGAATATTTTGTTGCAAGATCCAAGTACGAAGAATGGCAGTGGATACTTTCTTGTTAAAATAAATTAAATATTTTGATGCATGTCAACACAATGGAGAATTATGGCCTGATAATGAGATTATGAGGAAAAAATGCCAAAAATATAAAATGAGATCATATTCACAGGAAGATTTTTTTGAAATTGATAGACATCATATATACTCTTTTGCTATTGTTCCATTTCCCATTATAGTCAATCTCACTTATAACACTTGAGATAGTGAAGCTAACAATTATATGTATGACTGCTGAGACATTAATACTGTGCCATTTATTTCTTTATTTATCTATGTGTTATCACATTTATTATCAAATGTATGGCTATGTTTCTGTAAGTATAATTCTGGTTGCTGGACTAGCATGGCCTTCGCATTTGACAAGCACACTTACTCAAGTGCCTGTACATCAAATACCCCTGAAATTGCATTTGGAGCATTGCATGCCACTGTTGTGTATCGCTTACCATAGCACACCCTGAAGCACTGTGTTTGTGTGATGGTAAGCGGTGCGCAACATTTTCAAACAGTGTGCACATGCAATAACTGGAATTAGTGAGAAATCATCAGTCTCCATTGCTCTTGATCTGTGATAGACATGGCAAGTGTTCATGGAGAGGGTGTGAGAGTTAGGGCTCACTGATGGGGTGCCCAGGAATCTAAGACTTTTGTTGCACTCCTAGTGAAAATCCACAATGCCATTTTGCTGCAGGGGGCTATTCTGGGTCCCAGTATAAGTCAGAGGCTTGGGATAGTTTGGCCCAGGTTGTGACCAATGCCACTGGTATCCCCCACACTGGTGACCAATGCAGGCACCACTTTAGTGGCATATGTTGATGGAAGGGGGGTACTGTTGATGCTTGGCTTGAGGAATTTATGGCAGAGGACAACCCACCCATGGGTAAGTATTAACTGCAGACAGTACTTGTAAGGCTCAAAAGCTGAATATAGGCAAGATTGGTGTTCATAATAGTATTCTGTTCTGTTTTTTCCACAGCTGCCATGGAGAGAGAGTGCAATGTTAGGACCCATGCCACTAGATTGGTGAGGATGAGGGAAGCATACGGTATGTATGCAGCCAAAGTGTAGTGTCATTGTAGCATTAAAAGTTAAATATAGCTTGTTTTGTATTTTATACAGTTGTATCAAATTGAACATCTCTATTTCAACTGTAAATGCAAGTATGAATGCATTATCCTGCAACACAAACCAAAAGTACAATATTATACTTTAGTCAGACGTGGTGGGTTCAAATACCACACTTCCCAATGATACAATAACTGATAATCCTTCACTTGTATGTAACTTAAAGGTTTAAAATAAAAACTCTATACCAGTGGCACACATGCTCTGCTGTAAACTGCAATCTGGATAACTGGAACATGCATATGTGCAATATATGCACAAGTAAAGGAGTACTTGATGCAATCTGTAGCATAGTGTGCATCAGTTAGGAGATACTAGTCTTAAAAGCAATAATTTATCTGTTGAGGGTGGTAGTTTTAAGAGAAAAGGTTAAGATAATAGAGTCAAATAATTGTACTAATGCATTGCATGTTACATATGAAGGTACTCATCTTATCTCTTTTTTCTCTAACCTCAACCCTTATCTCTTTTTTCTTTTTTTTTTTGTTCCTTTATTTGATTTGTCATCAAAATGTGTCCACGTCATCCATGTGTACAACATCACAAAATGCTCCACAGCACAATGGGGTAGGCCTGCCCCACAATATCCACCTGCCTCCACTCCACTGGCCCTGGCACCATTGCCCAGCCCATCTGGGAGTTGACCTGGCAGCCCCACCTCTGCTGCCCCTGCAGTACCTGCCACCTCAGGTAGTTCTGCCCTGGGGGATAGGCCAATGGTTCCCTCTGGGAGCAGTGGCAAGGGAGGTCAGTTTATCACCCGCACTGAACTACTAGGGATGGTGCATAGGGTTGTGTGCTGCACTGTTAGTGCTCGCCTATGCCAGATGGAGGACCTGCTCTTCCTCATTTTACATAGGAACAGTAGGAGGAGGAGACATCCAGTGCTCCAGCCAGTGGTGGACTGAGGTGATAGTGATAAAAGTCCTGTGAGTGAGGACTCACTTCTCATTGTCAACCAGCTTGATGTCCATGGGTCCTGGATGTCCCTTCTCTTTCTCCATCCATGATGTCCACTAACCTGTTCTGCCCATCACCATCCCTGTGTCTTGTCTTGTTTGTCTTGTCTGTCTCCAATTGCTTCCTCACCTTCCCAGCTTACCAGACCCAGACATACCTATGTCCCTTCCCCAACATTCCACTCTCTCTCAAAAAAATAAAATGTGCATCTGTCCCATAAAAATGTCATCCCATACATAGCTCTCCATTTCATACATCTTCTTGACACACTTGATTTGGTCCAATTGGCTATACAACATTATTGTGCTGTGCTCACCCCTATTTCTGGAAGTGACTGTCCAAATTTAACTAATATTCTGCATATATTATCATTTATTTCTGTTGAAAAAATGGATAGCTATGGTTCTTTCCTAACTCCCTCCTGCACATTCCTGTATTGCTTTTCATTTGTTCTTCCCACTGCTTGCCTCCATTTCACCTCTGTCCTATCTTCCCCATTTTTGAATGCATTACTGGGCAATGGTGCATATTGCACATCAACCTGAAACAACAATAATACAAAAGTACTTAAAAGTGTTAGATTCAGTTGTATTCAAACCCTATACCATCTGGCCCCAAAAAGGAACATATTACTGCATTAACTGCACTAAGACTTGCCGCCTCAGAGTCAGTTAAGTAGCAGGTGTATTCCAGAGACTCAGTACTAACTTCCAGACTTTAGCATCCCCATTTCACCCCTGTCCTATCTTTCCCATTTCTTTTCTTTAATGTGTTATTGGGCAGTGGTGCATATTGTGCACCAATGCACACCAACAATAAAGCAAAAGTAGTTAAAAGTATTAGATACAGCTGTATTCCAACCCAGTGTCATTTGTCCCCAAAAAGAATGTATCACTGCATTAACACCTGCTACCACAGAGTCAGTTAAGTAGCAGGTGTATTCCACAGACTCAGTACTAACTGTCAGACTTTAGCAATGCTGCTTTCATTTGTGCAGTGCTTAGCAGTGTGCAAATATGTCCAGTCCTCATACTTATACACTTTAACTGTCATGCACACCTGCTGCTCCTCGTACTATGGAAATGTATATATTATGCTGTGTTTCTGTTGTTTATTGTCCACTTACTTTGTATGACATGAAAGTACATGTAGAAACATTACAAACTGAGGACCCTATCTAACTGTATGTCATATATTTAAAATACATCCATGTTTTGTCACCCCCCAAGCACTGCAACTCTGAGATCTCAGTACTTTTTCCACACATATATCAAACACACTACAAAATGTAATATCAAATGTTATGTGCTATGAAATGCACATCAATCTGATAACATCCAGAACTACAGCTACTGACCTATACACATAAAAATCCTTATCTGCATGACTATTGCAATAATCAGCATGGATTATATCCACAGAGTCAGAGGTGACCTTCAACACACTTAACCCTATCAATTTTGGATTTGGCAAAGATTGATCTTGCTTATTGACCTTTTTGGACTTCTTGGATACTGACCCTAAAGATCTGGATGAGGGATAACAGGATATACCACCTATGTTGAGTTATCTAATGCCTTTGACACTATCCCTCATTCATGTCTCATAGTGAAGACCTCCCATCTGGGAGTTAGGCCATACAGTACTAGCTGGAGAGCCATCT
This sequence comes from Protopterus annectens, assembly GCF_019279795.1. NCBI lineage: Eukaryota > Metazoa > Chordata > Ceratodontiformes > Protopteridae > Protopterus > Protopterus annectens. The sequence continues at coordinate 1,088,646,600 of NC_056744.1, read as the reverse complement.
GGCTCAACAACAGAACACATACTCTCAAAGTTGGAGACTGCACCCCACCACTAGCCCACTTAACAGTGGAATACCACAAGGATCTGTGCTGAGCCCTCAACAGTTTGGGAAATACTTCCCTGAAGCACAGGCAACAGTAGATGGCCTGTGTCTTAATAAGTTTGCAAATTATTGCTAACTAGATGCACTGATATGGAGTCCCCAAATGATGGTAACATATTACAGTAGGGGATAGCACAGACTGATGATTGGTGACAAACTCTTGGGCTGAACTTTAAGCATACAATGACTCTTTGTCATCTTTGTCTCTGAAGTACCCCTGATAATTATGATATACATAGCACCCCTAAGCTCAAAAAGAGTGTTTTGAGTCTTACAAACATATGTTGATAGCAATCTACACTTTCATCACTATGTGCTCATAGTGGTGACACACACAATCTGCACTGCACACATCATACATATGGACATCACATCCAAGACCAAGTTAGTCATACCACTCCTGTACTCTACCCTTATGACACCAATAATGAAATACAATCCTCACATCTCTCTGTACCTCACCAGACACCTGCAGCAGTTAGAGAGAACATAGGGTTTAGACTCCCAGGACTCCAAGCATGACATACACAGAAAGACTGACATACCTGTCACTATCCTTGGTATCATACAGGCTGCTGAGAGGTGACCTATGGCTGCCCTGCAGAGTAGTTGCAGACCCTGATCTTCTGTAAATGATGGACATCTGCAATTCAAATGGGACAACAATAATTTGCCCAGGGTTCTTAACCTAGCCTGTGACATAAATAAAACATGCTGTGGAGACAGATATATTCCACAACATTTCGCACTCCTCTGTAATAGGGTCCCACTGCATCTGAAGTAGTGCTCCTCAATTACCATGTTTAAGCTCAACCCTGACTACTTGTTGGTGATTGTAAAGTCACCTCTAGGCTGGCACCTATGTCCCTCATGGACAGGGCCAGTTGGTGCTACTTACAAACATGCTCTACTAAAAGCAACCATCCAATTATGCTCAATAGTGGTACTTGGCTTCTAAAGACCATAGTGCTATTAGGCTAGTAGCTTCATATGAACCTATGAAGCTATGTGCTTATGCAGGCATCACAACCTGTTCCCATCCACATGTTCTGCTGATATCATCTACTATAAGTTCACTTGCACTCTTGTATAAAACAGACTTCTGCAGTGGTGCTTGCATAATGAAACATGCTCTATAGTCTGTGTACTTAGGTAGAAGTTTTGTTCTCACTGCAGTCGAGTGTGTGTGTGTGTGTGTATGTGTGTGTGTGTGTGTGTGTGTGTGTGTGTGTGTGTGTGTGTGTGTGTGTGTGTGTGTGTGTGTGTGTGTGTGAGTGTGTGTGTGTGTGGCACAGCAGACATGTGTATCCAACAGTTATTTCTCCAATTACATGGACTGCCAGTATTTTGATACTTGCTCATGCCTACACATCCATTTCATACAGGCCTCCCAAACTCTTTTCTCCCACATCACCTTTTGATGTCATATACCATAAGTTCATCTGCTCTCCTGTATAAATCAGACTTGAGCTGAGGAGCTTGTGTTAAGTACTGTGCTCTGTAGTCTGTGTACTTAGGAAGGAGTTCTGTTCTTGCTGCAGTTGACTATGTGCCTGTGTGTGTGTGTGTGTGTGTGTGTGTGTGTGTGTGTGTGTGTGTGTGTGTGTGTGTGTGTGTGTGTGTGTGTGTGTGTGTGTGTGTGTCTAGACAGCAGGGCAGATGTGTGTACCCTACAATTACTAGATTGCCAGAATGTTGGTGTTTGCACAAGGCTACACATCCATTTCATACAGGCCTCCCAGCCTCTTTTTTTCAACATGGCCTACTGATGTTATCCACTATAAGTTCACCTGCACTGCTGTGCTTGCGTTAAGTACTGTATTCTGTAGTCAATGTACTTAGGTAGGGGATCGATTCTTGCTGTAGTCATCTGTGTGTGTGAGCTATTGCTTGGCATTACAGACAGCAGTTTACACCATCATGTGGGACACTGTTATTTTCTCCTCAACAGACACTGCTGATATCATCAGCTATAAAGTATTGTCTGACACAATCCATGTCAGACTTTGTTAAAGTACTGTGTTCTGTAGTCCGTGTACTTAGGTATAGGTTCTATTCTCACTACAGTCAACTCTTTGTGTGTGTGTGTGTGTGTGTGTGTGTGTGTGTGTGTGTGTGTGTGTGTGTGTGTGTGTGTGTGTGTGTGCATGTGTGAACTGTTGCTTGACATTACAGAGAGCATTTTACAACAGCATGTGTGACAGTGTCATCTTCTCCTCAACAGACACTGCTGATGTCATCAGCTATATCACATTTTTGGATATGCAGTACTCCCACCAGGGCAGGGTCAGGCAGAAGTCACTTTATCCTATACAATAAAATTTACAGTGACATTACTTTCAATCTATCCACATACATCATGGCATGGTGTGAAGGCCCTGTGTTATCTTGCTAAGAAAGCCATGTGGTCTCTCCAGCTACTACATGTGTCTGGTGAGGTACATGTAAAAAGGACCATTATACTCTATTAGTGCTCTAATTACATTTGACAACAGTGCTGTCATACATTCCTAAGATATCAATATGATGGCATGACTTAGGATGTGCACAACATAGGCTTTCATAGCAATGCAGACAGTTGATGGTTAAAGTTCAGATTTCTACCTAAATGTGTTCCCAGTGCTTGCATCACTGGGTTTCTGCATAGCAGGACCATTGTCAATGCTGTGATTAACATGGAACTCCACCTTTCAGACAGATAACATTACAAACACACATTTCTGCATTTATTTGTAGATCATGTGCCTTTGTCACTATTCAGTTGTCTGTGTTAGCTCCTCATGTACTATGTTATCACCATCGGTGGACTCAATGATTGCACACAATATGCAAGAATCAGCAAGCATGGTAAGACAAAGGCTATATACTTAGGATTGAACTGTTAAGAAATACAGTTCAAACAGTGAAGGGCCAAGCAGAGATCCATGGGTTTGCCAATAATGGCAGCTTCATTGGTACAGGTTGATTCCCCAAATTTTACATGTTGTGTGCTGTCTGTGAGATACTTGTTTACCTATCAACTGAGGTAAGGCTTATCATCATCTCGGGGGTTTTCTCAATGATACCTGCATGTTTGATTGTGTCAAAACCTTACGCTAGATCACAATAGGCAGTATGTACTGTCTTACCCTCATCCAGGCCTATCATATGGAATCAATGTGCAATGACATCACAGATCACCTATGGTATGACCCAGCACATATACCTTCCTGATACTGTTGAATACACAGTCCAATACACCCTCTGCATGGCCTATGTTCCCATACAAGGGTGTACGTCAACATGCATGCACTTGAGTTGGGGGGACAGCACCTGTTGCATGCATGTAATAAGACATTCTGACTATCCTTAACTGTGAGGTAGACCAACATGTCATCATGGATCTCCTCTACATGTACACTAGTAATATTCCAGGTGTGTGAAACAGACCTGTGTGATTTGTTACTGCTACATCAAGTCCATTACATCTGATAGATGCCCTCAAAGAGGTCATCTAGGGCATGCATGATGACAAAAGTATCATCACGTGGAACTTGAACAGGTCAAGGCATTTGACAAAAATCCACACTGAAGTATTCAATCAATACTGTCATATGTGGCCATCACTAAATGGGTAGACCAGCGTATAACAAATGTGGCATCTCACTATGCTGAAATGCATGACACAACATATATGTCAGGTCCAGTGATCAGGTCGGTACATCAGGGGTGTCTGCTAGGCCCTTTCCTGACCATTAGTTCAGTGATGGACATCACAGATGACATACACATGCTGTGTCCAAACAGCTGCCTGAAGGACTACAGCTTGCGTGCAATCATTGACACCAACTGTGATATTAGTATAATACAGACAGTATCAATGTATAACAGAGACTGCTGCCACAGCCATGACAACACCTGCACTGACAAGACATATGGAGGGAGTTGTTGAATTAGGAAATAGACACACAACCCAAGTATAATGTGGACATCACACTCTATAATCAGACCTATAGATATGTGACCTGTGTCCTGGGGTAGATGGTAAGTGGTACATCCAGCAGCACATGGTCACAGCGCTGACTACTCTTTTGAATGTAACACGAAGTACTGGGTATATGAAGTACATTCATATCAGAGGCCATAAAAACTTCATGGTTCTCAGACTTCATCACAGCAGTAACTGTGTACAATGCACCCTTCTTCATGTACCTCCATACACATCTTCCAGTGATGTGTAACTGAAGTGTACCACCTTTATCAAATAGCTTATTGACCGTACCTAGGTTTTCTTTCTGGAGAATATACATGACTGTCTGATGGTACGAAACAACAATAGGTTTTTAGGTGTTGACTAGGCTAATGACCACAAGGCACTTTTTAAGCCTTGGCATGCATCCCAAATCTCTGACAGCCTCTGATAAGTGTAAGCAGAGACTTGAGAGATGAAACATTTACATGCAGGGTCCCAGGAGATTATCCATTTACAGATTGCCTGTTTCCATTAGAGACATAGTTGCAAAACCAGGGATGAATTTCCTGTTCCCCATCCAGTTGTCCAAGTTGCATTTGAATTGGGTTATGGAGGAACTATGAATCACATGGATAGGCGGCCTATTCTATAGACTGGGTAGTCCCTGGGATACATACCTGTCTCTCCAGCAAGTCCTATTTACATTGCAGGCAACATTTAAGTCTTTAGAATGAGTAATTCTGGTTCTGTTTGTCTTGTGGATATGCAGGAGGTCCATCAGAGTGGGATCTGACAATGCCCTATATGTCAGGCATAGATCTCCCATTAAAAGCCTGGAGGAAACAGAACATAGGAGTAGGGCCTTGAGGCAGTGTGCCTAGGACATTTTACTTATCCCCTGTATTCTTTTAGTGAGGAACTTATGTGGATATTCCAATTGTTGGATATGCCTGGTGAGGTACACACCAAAGGGGGCATTGTACTCAATGACAAGTCTAATGAATGCAGAGTACAGAGGAGCAATGACTTCCTTGGACCTAGATGTCATACCTTTGTTTATAAGATAGACAACATAGAATGATTTCCTCAGTGCTGTGGACAATTGATGGTCAAAGGCTAGATTCCTGTCTATGTGTGTCCATAACTACTGAGTCAACTCTAAGGGGTATATTGTCAATAGTAGATAGTTACCAGGGGTGGATGATTTCTTGACAGATACTGCTATGCATTTCTTGTCATTTCGTTTTAGTCCATGGCTCTGACACCAGTTGTTTGTCTGTGTCAGCCCCTCCTGGAAAACATTTGTGTCAGTGTGAGATTCAATGATAGCTCCTAATTTGCAATCATCTGCAAATGTAGTCAGCCACAGACCATTGACATTGGCCTTGACTTCAGAAAAGTAATTGCCAAAAAGGAGTGGTCCAAGGACAGATCTCTGAGGGACTCCACTTGTGACTGACCTTGTTGTAGAGGTGGACTCCCTAGTTTTAACTTCATGGGTCCTGTCTGTGAGGCAGTTGGTTATCTCTCGCATAATATACGGGTTTGTACCTAACCTCTCAAGTATGTCAACACTGCGCGAGTGGGGTATTGTGCCAAATGCCTTGGCCAGGTCAGGGTAGGCAGTATGAACCATTTTGTCCTCATCTATTGCTTTGGTGACCTTTCCAAAGAATTTCATCAGGATGAGTAGGCATGCCCTGCCCTTGACAAAACCAAACTGGGTTGGGTCCACTGTTTGGAGGTTTACTATATCACTATTGATCATTTCCATGATAATGTTTTCCATGGCTTTATGTATAAGACTAGTGAGACTTATGGGGCTGTGGTTTCCAGGGTCTGTAGATGGGGCACCTTTGTGCAGTGGGATGACTGTCACTGTTCTCCATTCATGAGCCACAAAGCCTGTTTGAAGGCTACAGTTAAATAGCAATTCCAGAATGCCTGATAGGTCATGTGTCATGCTGTTTAGACAGCATATTGAGATAATGTCTGAGCTCATTGATTCAGTGTTCTTGGCCTTAGGAATTGTTACACCAGCATGTACGCGACCTGTTCAGCTTATGCACACACTGCATACATAGGTGTTTGACAACATAAATGGCATGTATATCATTCATGACCATGTGGACTGTGCCATAGATATACGTCTTGCATGCAAGGCAAGTAGCCTGTATTGACCATACTGTCACATAGAGCTATAGCAGTTCCCTCATAACACCTCCTGCAGATATTACATTACCAGGGCAGTGTGCACGTTTACCCTCATAGAGTGTGGATGTATCATAATAGTTGTCGAGTGTGTGTGTGCGCAGGCTCCTCTGTTATTACTACACATCACATATGTTACATCAGAGGCATGGTATTTGTGGTGGTATTATTGTGATATTGTCCATGATTATGGTTGGTTCTTGTAATGTTTGCCATGATCCTTTACCTGTGGCCACCTTGCTGGAGACCACTGCTGAGAGTACACTCATATTCAGGTAAATCAGCTTCCCAATATGCACTCTACTCCAATTGTACATCAGATCCCTGATATATGTCCTCTGCATTATTCATGTAAGGATGACAATCTCACACAGACATCCCCCATTGTTATGGCACCTTGTGTGGCAGTCACAGGCAACATATTTTCACCGTACCATATAGATATGTGCTTGGTGTTGCTGCTACAACCATCTTCCATTGACATGCTCTCCTATGCTGTACCTGCAGGAGTTTCACCTCTACTCTTTCCCTGTGTTCATTCCTACAGTTCATCTGTGTGTCTCTATTCAATACACACACTTCCCCTGGGTGAACATTTTACATGGCAGTCCCATGCCCTGTTACAGATCATTAACACAGCTTCAGTACAGAATGCCAGGAACGGGATATCATAATACTCTGCACTGTAGATACACTTTTGCGTACTGTGTTTGGACCATATACTTCACATCCATACCTCTCAACTGTCCAGATATTCCCAGGATGTCCAGATGTTTTCCTCAACAAATATGTGGAGTCCTGCCATATCACTGTGATGATCTCTGGACTGATGTGACTCAATATTACATACATTTGAGTGCACACCTGTCAACTGCCCTGATCTGTGAAAAAATGTCCAGTTTTTGTCTCATATTTGTGATCTATTCCTCATAACATTTTTTCTTTCAAATAATTGACATGCCATTGCAGAGTGCAGTCAGAAACAGATAACTGACATTTGAGTTTCAAACTTCATGTTGTTCAGAAATTTCATGCTAATGTACAACCTATATATTCTAGAAACTTCCTAAGTTTGTCAGTGCAATATTAAAAATTGGTCACTACTTCTGTCCTTTTATCCCCCCATCATTATGGCTTTGTCCACATCTGTCACTCTAAGAGCTTGTGGGTGTTACATTCTAAATAATTTCTATGTGACATCCATGTCAAATATGCCCCTCTTACTGGTTAGTGTCCTCCCATTAAGTTGGTCTCTGTGCAGATGTGTTGCACTAACACAATGACAGCTATTTGTAAAATCCATGGTAATCATTGTGGCATTGCTCACAAATTCACATACCACAGGTGCTCTTCCTTCCACAGAATTGCTCTCCACATTCTCTGACACGGTTTCATTATATGTAAAGCCCTGGTGATCATTGTGGCATTTTGCGCAAATTTGCACACTGTAGATGCTCTCCTTAACACAGAATTGTTATCTGTGTTTGCTTATGAGGTTTTGTGACCAGCAACACTGTTGCAAGACACAAAATGTAGCTTCGGCACACAGTGCCTCATTAATATGCATTGGGCACTGCCACATTCCGTGTACCATAGCGCAAACACATAAATTCCATGTAGGCTCTGTGTGAAGCCTACACAGAGTTTATTGAATCCCAGAGAAAGTGTTAGCAAGGCTTGCTCCATCAAAGGTCTCCACTGAGAGTTGTTAAAATTTATTGTAATACATGCTTCAGTAGACTTTATATATGGTTCTACTCTAGACATAAAAGTTTTGAGTCAAATTTGCTAGCTTGGTTTGACATTAATAGAACCTGCTGGAGGGACAGATTTGTCTCCCAGAGGTTAGCATACCTTTGGAACAGACTCCTGCTTCATGTCAAATAGAGCACCTCATTGGTCCTCCAAATGTAATCTGTATGATTGAATGGGTAACTGTAAGTTCACCTTGGGGGTTCCACCTGTGTCCCTCTTGGACAGGGGCAATAGGTGCTGATCATGGAAATAAGGGTAGAACTTGGCTAGACTTGTAAGGGCCCTAGGAATATTAGCCTAGTAACTTCCTATGATCCTATGATCCTATGTGCAGTGCAGAGAATTATGCATTCAATATTCTGTGATATAGCTCCTAAATACAGAAATAATACACAGAAGAAAGAATTCTTAATTGATCTTACTGTCTTTTTCATCAAATGCAAGACAGTGAAAATGTTTTTCATGACTCATATGTCCTTTGAAACTGGACATGCAGCAAGAATCAGTCTTTCTGAAGTGACAAGCAGTATAGCCATGTATACTCTTAGTACTCAAATGAATGCATTTTTTTTCTGAATAAATACTAGAACCAGTATGGCTTATTTAGACCAGAATATTTTTGTAACTGTCTAAACTAATATGCCCCATATAGATCCATTCATAACTTGATTAGGGATAGGAATACCCTTCTAAATGCAACCTTTGTTATAACTGTAGGCAGCAACAGCTAAAAACGATGCATGCATCTATCAGGCATATAAGCGTGATGTCTGAAGAAGTGTTTTTAAATGCATAGCAGATTGGGGGCATCAATATGAGATTGTGAGTACAAAATGAACATTTTTGCACTCGCTTGTCGAAAGTTACAAAGAACATAATCATTTTATGATAATTTTTACTATTATCGTCTCAGTCTCAACAAGAAGAACATAGATGTTTACTCAGGCAAAATTAAGAAAGGAAAACTGATAACAATGCATGAAAAAGAAATGCAAGTAAGCATCATTCTAAAACAAACCATCTTCTATGTGGATGGAATGAAAGATCAAGAAAATAAGGCTGGAAGAAATAGAAATAATCTCACTTAAGTAGAGTCCCTTAAGAAGAGGAAAGATATGCTCCTACATTTTTAACTAAAATGTATCCAAGACGTGCTTCATCTCTTAGTTATTATAAACCATGTTCCCATGTTAAATTTGTTTTGTGACTGCAACTTACCAAGGTTGCAGCTTGATGATCATAAACAGTAGTATGTTATAATGATTGAAGTGGGGCTCATTGCAGCTACCTATACAGAGGCAATGTTTCAGTCCCCAACACTTAATCAAGTTCTTGCTTTGCCTGTAATGAGTATGGATGTGTACATGGTTCACAAAAGATGATTTTCCTAAAGCATGGATGAGTAAATAGGGGAATGGGGAGGGTTATTTAGAGCATCATAGGGGAGAGATAAAAGATGCCAGAGGATAACAAAATACCTTGTTTTTTAGGAAACAAGACGTCTCTCTTTATTGCAAGATAGATGGTCTTCTTTTCAAACAAGCCAGCAGGACTGGTGTGAATTATTTTTAGTTTGATACTGGAGAATCAAGCACCATGAAAACATGGAGTATGGTGTGGTAATTCTAGGTAGTTTTGTCCATTTTCAGTGTTTGGTAGGCTGGCCACTACCTGTAACAATAATTTAAATAGTCTATTATACAATGACAAGCAAAGCAGCTTAACATAGTACAGAAATGGCGGGGTACTATAAGTGACATTAAATAGTTTCAAGTCACCACCACCATTGAGAATAAAGGACGGGAAGTGTGTATGACACAGGTAGATTGGACAAACACAATGTCTTTTAGGTGGGGCTGAATGCTGTACACATTCAGGCTACAGGTACAATATGTTTAGAGGGATTAATCAACAATTCATGCTTTATATGGAAATGAAAGATAATTTTATTGTTTTACATTTAGATGACCTATTAATGTTAGCTGAAAACAATACAGAAGAAATCTTATCTATGGGCTGCAAAGTCTTTTGATATTCACTTTGTGCTTTTCAGTCACTATTGGAAGATATATGCATAAGATGGAGTGGTCAGCTGAGTTCTGAAATACATTGAAGATGCCTGCCATATATTTCACCATTGCATTTAATTTTATTGCTCCCAGCTTATACTTGCACAAGTAAGAAAACATGTTGGGGCCAAATGCTGACATGCATTGGTAACAGACTACAGAAATAAGGTGAGACAAAGATGGGGAGGAGAGTATTGGAGAGACTACTTTCTTTATTTTTACTTTCTCACTGTTGTTGTACTTACTAATTCAGAAAGTTACCCTCATATTAATAAAAAGCTGTGCACACCACTAATTCAGTGCTTTTAAATGGAGATTCAATTTACTCATAACCACACAGGATAGACATTATAAATACAAACTAATTTTGCCTACTGGATGATTTAGTAGAATTTATTTAAGTAAAATCAATCAATCAATAAATAAACAAATAAATAAAAAAGATTTTAACTACAATGTTTCTGAATAGAGGACAAATAGCTTGCTTGTGACCCCATGAAATAGTTGAGCGCAAACCTCTTATTTATTAGATCGTGTAAAATCTTCCATGTGAGTGAAAAATGCACCATGACTTCCGATGTTCTGACAAGTGATTAAAATTCTTGTTGACATCAGGGGGTAACCTACTGGAAGATGAAGATTAACTGATTGAGTGTCAGAAGCATGAGGTTCAAACAGACAACATGTGAAGATCCTCCATAGGAAATCACTGTTAGCACGTTGTGACAGAAGTGACTTTCTTTTGGGGAAATTTTCCTCCTTCAAGTTAGTGTGTCCATGGAATTGGTATATATATATATATATATATATATATATATATATATATATATATATATATATATATATAAAGTTCAGGGGGTTTGACAGTTTTTATTTTTTGGGTTTTTTTTTTTGGCAAATGCAATTCAGGGATTCTGATCCTCAGTGAGTTCCATAGCTCTCAACCTTCCATTTCCAAAATGAGGAACACTAGACCTCATAATGTAGAACAAATGGGCAAAATGTGGAACACATACTAATTTCTTACTAACAACTTCAACTATGAAGGTCATAGGGTGGTTTAAATATGCTGATTTTATTTATAAAGAAGATCTTTTAATGAATTAATACAATTCATTTCTTTTTAACACAGATTTCACTTAAAAAATTCCTAACAGTGACAGACCCTTTCAATGTGGAACTTTGAAGAGCATGAACTTTTTAAGACCCCGAATGAAGTACATTCCTTGTAATGAGGTACACTTGAGAGGTATGGTGAGTTCACTTTTGTCCACTCACTGTGTAAGTGGCATGACCACACAAAGTATCTTCAGCTTGCCTAAGTGCTGTGACTATTCTGTTTTCATAAACATTAAGCCGCTGGCTTGTATTTTTATGTTACCTAAAATGTGCATTGATTAATGGGAATGTTTGTGATTTGTCAGTTGATTCTGGGATATTTTCTGATTAGTTATTTGGTAGGTGCTTTTTCGTTAACATCACAGTCAGCTTGTTCATATAATAGCTTGAAATCAACTTTGCTATGCATTTTGCATGCTATTAAAAATGTAACATTCTTATAATGATTCCGAGAGGAAGTAAATTAAGTTTTTTAAAATGCACACTTGCTTGCTGTTATGAGATGCCACGGTGGTACGGCGGAAGCGTTGTTATTTCACAGCAAGAGGTTCTCCCGTTTGATTCTTGGCTGGACTTGGGAGTGCCTTCTGTGTAGAGTCTGCATGTCCTCCCTGCGGTTGGGTAAAATTTTAAAGACATGCATGCGTAAATGGGCGTGCCTTCGTTGAAGGTTGAGCATCGAGCTGGCACCTCGGCATTTCGTAAAAATCTACTGCCAATCATTAGCGGACCGGAGTTCCGCTGTGGCGACCCCTTACTGGGAAAAGCCAAAAGACAAACAACAACACTTGCTTGCTGTTCATTTTTATTTCATTCTTACTGAGAAAAGCAGATGCAGAAAAATGAGCAGGAATGTTTTTAATAATAGAGCTACGTTCCTATCTTGACTACAGAGCTAGGCTGCAAATGCAGTTTTTGTCCAACATTCTTTGCATTTCAATTGTAAGAAACTGGCTAACTTATTGCTACAGAATCCAATGTGCATAAGGAGTTTTCTTTCAAGCAACAAAGACTTGATATGCTTAAGGCAATAGTCTTTCTGCATTTTATTGCTCAATTGCCTGATTGTTGAAATAGCCCAGGCTGACTTTTTTTTTTAATTTCACTTGCTAAAAGACCATTACAGCTTAATCTGCAGTGTATTGTAAGAAGAGTGCAGTAGAGTAGCAGATATATTGAATGAAGTGTAGCACACTGAGTATTGTAATAGGAAGTGAAACCGTTTACTCACTTTGAGTTATTGATCCACATGAAGGAAATGACTTGCAAAGTTTTCCTGCAGTGATTCTTTGATTGCAAGGGATATATTGCAGGTTTGTGAGACATTCCCTTCTTTGTGGATAACTGGTGCAGAGTAACACTCATCTCTCCTAACATATGAAAATATTTCACTGTTCAACAAAATAGTGACAGACTCAATAAATGTTGTCAAAGCATACCAACAGAAACTCAAGGGATACTGGCATATTTTCTTCAGATGTATGCACCATTTTAGTAATATAATGTCCTCATAGATAAGTGGTAGTTAAAACGTGTTTCACCAGTAACAAAATATAAACTAAAAAGGCAAAATCCCCCTTCATGTAAGGCAGTTCTGTAAAGTAGTTAGAGTATTGTAAAGCCTGCAATTTGTGTTTCTGTACTTCTGGCAAAATATGGGGGCCAGATTCCAAAACAGGTGGTGTTAGTGTTAAGTCTGCCCTAATTCCAAAAGACTTGCTCTCGGTGTATGTGACTTACTTCGGTGTAAGGCCTGTCTATAAATAAGCTTACACCAAGGGCCACATTCCAAAGGATCTGCTCTCGGTGTAACTGGTCCCTTACACTGAGAGCAAGTCTTCTGGAATCAGGTCCAGGATGTATATAAAGTATATTCATTTTCTTGAAAAAATGGTTATTGTAACCCTTTTTTATGTTTCTTCTATGTGACTATCTGAATTTGTTGGTCAAGTCCAGCTCTAAATCAAGTATCTTGATCATGCATTACAGATAATAGTGTTGCACTTTAAATCATATCGATCTCCACTCATAGATACCTACTGGATATTTGCTTTTTTAACCTTTCTGTAATTGTTCCATTTTATTAAGTGACAAATCAATGTCCAATTACTTTCATATCTTGTCTGAAATGTATATATATTGACTGATGTATTATGTAACTAGCCATCTGAGCTTTGGGTGCATTTGCTGACAATTAACTCTGTTTGATTTTTTTTTTTTTGATTGGCAAAATATAGACAGTTTTAACAATACAGTTGAAAACACTAAAACACTACAATGTATTTTGTATATTTTTCACGGATCATGAAAACTTTACTAGAAGTGTTTGGCCAGGGATCCTTAGATTTATATTGACTAGAGCTTTGTAGTCCTCATAGTGTGTCATTTGGCAAACTAGTTTGACAGGAAGAGCCACAGCAACAGTGATCTGGGACAGTTAAAGGATCAGAGCACTTCAGCTAGAACCAGTAGGGGGCACACTTAGAGCCAGGTCTGAAAGTGGTATTCACAGGCAAGCACCTAGTTACTGGGTAGCCAAAATAGCCTTGCCAGGCTCAGTACCTCCTAAGCAAAAGATGGGGGTCAGGTTTGCTGCCTGTCGTACATCAGAAATGTGAGGCGGATTACAGTTGATCATAACCTAGAAACAGAAACTGTTTTTTTTGGGACAGGAAATGACACTTCACTGCTGGGAGAGGAGCAGAAGTAAGCATGACCTCTCTAAATCTCTGTATGTGACTGACAGGAAAGGCCCATAGCAGGTGTGGGTATATTTGCAAATCTGACTGCATGGTTTACAATTGGACTTTGTGCCAACAGATTAAAGGACCACCCCAATGTGACTTTAAGTTACAGGAAGGAAACCTCTGTTGCACTTATGCACTTCACATTTCTTTGAAATGGTTTACCTTCTTAAGGATTCCGCCTCTGTTGCTTTATTGGGAGCAACAGCTTGACTGATGTGAGTTCAAGAGTTGAGTTTGTGTTAGGAATTCTGCATTACTCCTTGATTGTCCTTAAGCAAAGATGTTCATAAGTGTATGTGGCACTAAGCACTGTGAGTAAAGGTTTAAATGCCTTCAAACATAAATATGGTGAGGACGCCCTGAGAATGTTAAACTGATGTGTGGGAACATTTCACTTACCATCTCTTGAAGAGATTCTCCCAGATAATTGGGGATTTTGAGATGTATAAGAAGAAAAGATCCTTTTTAAGACTTCAGTAGTTGTGGTGTTTGCAAGCCGCTGTACAAAACAAATTCCTGCTGATGGTGTCAATCTTAGCACCAGATGATACAGAAGAGAAGATAAAGAAGCTATCAGATGAAAGATAAAGAAAGAGGTCTAACATGCATAATATCTTTGGTGGGCAGTCTGAAACTGACTAACGGACAATGTCAGGCCAAAAAGAACATAGCTGAGCCACAAAAGCAAAACTCTGAATGTAGGTAGAGTTTGGCAAGACCACAGATGTTAAGATGGCCATAGAGTAAATCTGCAAAACCAACCAGTTACTCTTGATGGAGAGGTAGGGCATTCCACAGGACGTTATTAGCAAGGGTGGAGAAAACACTGAGTCCAGCTAGGGACATAGTCAGAAGGTGAAAAAAACACTTTAAGGAAATACTGAATCCATCAGGCATGCCTTCCTCTGACAAGACAATCACAGACATGACTAGTAGAACAGGATTGAATTCTCTAGTGACTGAAATAAGACAAGGCTGTAAGAGAGGATGAAATCCAATCTGAAATGCTGAAGATATTAGACACTGTGGGGATGTGAGGTTCATAAGCTTTTTCAGTATTGTATGAAAGGTGGGAACAGTGCCTTTGGGCAGGCAAACTGTTATAGTAAAGCCCATTTCAAAAGAATGAGAAGAAGGCTGTGTTCCAGCTATAGAGGAATCATACTTCTCAGCATCTCTGGGAGGCCTACACCTAGGTACATGCAGAAAAGGATACTTTATGAAATAGCTGATCCTCTAATGTAAAAGGAGCAATGCAAATTTTAAACTGACCATAGAACAGTGGATCAGCTCTGTCCTTGCAAAATTAGTTGAAGAGTCATAGGAGTTTGCCAGTACAATTTGCATATATTTTGTAGAACTGGAAAACTCATATAACCACATACACCTGGATGTCTTGAAGGAGATGTTTCAACAAAATGGTATTCCTATCCAAATTATATGGGCCATTAAAGCCTTGTATGCGAGGAGTGAGAACTGTATCAAAATTATGAGCATTCCACCAGTTACATTGAAGAAGGGTATAGGATTCTAACAAGGATGGCATTTCTATCCTTCCTATTAATGATATTCATAAAAAGAACATCAAGGTGTAGCCAAAATTTGGAAAGTATCCAGTCCTGAACCATCAGGGTTGTATCTTTGTTGCTTATAGATGATGCTGTCCTCTTAACTACAAGTCTGAGGTAATCCATGTAACTTCAGTGAAGTCTAGCATCCCACCTGTGACCCAGTGGGTGACAGGACTAAAAAGAAATGAAGTACACAGGATTTGTCCAGATAAAAATCACTTTAGCGAGCAGATCTAGGAGATACACTCTGCCTCTCTCTGATGCCCTACCTAAGGGAGGAATAAAAAGGCCTTGTTGAATTTTTAAGTAGTTTATTCAGTTAAGTAGGTAGATGGATGAACATTCTTGTTTTAATACACTGTATCCAACAAGGTAGTTATTTAGTGGCCGTTACAGACAAAAGTGGAAGGGTCCAGAGCAGCTGATTAGAGGAAAATGTAAGAAGCCAATACCAAAGCTTAGAAGTTAGTCACTTATTTGAATATTCCTGATAGACCCTTAAGGGTTTACCAGCTCAACAGTCTGTGGAACCGCATTCTTAGTTAAAAAGTTGCATGGAAGGCTCGTGCTATCGGACTGCCGGTCTGCAGCCCTCCCACCTAGAAAAACAAAGAAAAAAAAAATCTGTGAAACAAAAAATCCACTCAGACTGCCTTTATCAGCAGTCCAGATGCAGAGAAAGAGGTACCCAGCAACCTGTGCTGTAGGATACCCAGGAATCTGTGCGGTCGATGACCGCACAGAACAGAGGAGCTCCGGACTGCTTCCCTTGCAGACAGTGCCAATGAGGAGTGAGCTGAGAGCTCTCTCTCAGCTCTCACGGAGATTTCGCTGCACGGGCATCATGCAGATGGATTCTGTTGGTCGCTGCTGGCTGGATGGGCATCGTGCAGATGGATTCTGTGGCTTCGGACATGTTCTGTTGGTTGGTCGCTAGTGATATGTTCTGTGCATGAAACAGGTAGGTGGAGACTGGTGTGTGTGTGTGTGTGTGTGTGTGTGTGTGTGTGTGTGTGTGTGTGTGTGTGTGTGTGTGTGTGCGCGTGTGTGTGTGTGTGTGTGTGTGTGTGTGTGTGTGTGTGTGTGTGTGTGTGTGTGCGCGCGCGCGTGCATGCATGTCTTTGTGCATCAGTGGGGATGTGTCTGCCTCTGTGTAACCTGCTAGGTATCAGCACTTCTTGCTAGTAAAGGATGGTGGGGTGCTCAGGTGAATGATTCATACTCTCGCAAATTTTATTTTAGCATGACCCAATGATTTTCAATGTTTGCATGTCTATGAATCAAATCAAGTTAGAGAAGCACAATTCACCTTATCTGTTCAGAGTAATTTGTCCATTTTGAATGCTGATTAAGAATCCCAATCAGAGTAAAAAATACTGCAATAATGGCACGTGGCACAAAATGAAGAGTGACGATCCTGATGTGAAACACTAAAAAGATGTGGGGCATAATGCACAGATTCTGATATGTAAGTGCACAATTAGAAACTAGGCACCTTCTAAAGCCAGAGCCAGGAACACAACAAACAAAAACTTAGGAGCAGGACAATATATTAAGATATGCAGACACCAGAACAATGGTAAAGGTGCACCCATTTTAGTGAGAACAACTGCTTATGGGAATGAAAAATAATGCACGTGTAACTTTCTATTCAGTCCCATACCCTATCACATAAAAGAAGCAAAAAGGGCTATAGATAACAGTGACAAATAAGAAAATTAACACCAACATGAACTTGATATGACACTTGTAGTGATGATGGGTATAGTTTTGACTTTTTGACTCACATCTTCACAATATACCAAGTGACATCTCAAATTGTATATTGCATGGAAGTTAAACATCTGTGCTCAGAAAGGTTCCAAGGAGTTACAAATAGCCTTTACTGTCTAACTGATTACATTTGTTCATGTACCAACTAATACTATCTTCTTTTACAGGTAATTTGAAAAGAAACAACAGTCATATTTATCTTTAAAACGGGTTTTACTTAAATTAATTTCCTTGCAGATGTTAAAAAAATGTAGACTTTTAACACAGAATCATATCAATGAATGAGTGGACTTACTATTCATAATAATACTCTTTTACAAAGTGACAAAATTTATGTTGATTATGTTAAGTATATCATATGTAAATGAGTGTGTGCCTGTCTATGTGCATGTATGTCTTATAGACACACACACACACACACACACACACATAGATATATATATATATATATATATATATATATATATATATATATATATATATACACACACAGTTATATAAAATGTGGGTCTATGAAGACGTGTGTGTGTGTGTGTGTGTGTGTGTGTGTGTGTGTGTGTGTGTGTGTGTAAAATGCCCCATATACTGGAGGCTAGAGATAAATGGTGGTGGGTAGAGATACTCAAGCTTGAACCCTGTATGCAGGTGGCAAGGACCTGAATTCCCTATCCACCACCATTTCTAAAAAAATTTGCAGATTTTTGCCTTATATTTGTTCTGTTCCTCATAAAATCTGTGGTTTCTGTATCTACATTTTTCCTTGGTTTGCAAAATCTGTAGTGCAGTGATGCACTGGTAGCATTACTGCTTGACAGCTACAGGTTATCTGGTTTGATTTTTGGCTGGGGTGCCTTCTGTGTGGAGTCTGCATGTTATCCCATCTTACAAAGATGTGTCTGGAGTTTCTCCCTGCTCTGGTGAAAATTGTATTTTGTTCCAAGTCAGGCTAGTTTCCAGGTTAAATGTTTAAAAATAACAGGCATTTGAATTTCAAACTTCATATTCTTCAGAAAGTACATGGTAACACAAAACTGTTTATTCTAGCAGATGTCCAAGTTTATAACATGGATATTTGAAATGTGTCCCTATTTCTGGGACTGTATTCCCCTATTATTGGCTTTGTCCACATATTTTGTGCTAAGATTGAGAGCTACCTATGGTGAGAACTAAATTCATTGAATGTTTGGGGGCTGTATCCCCCCCATTACTGGCTTTGTCCACATGTTTTTTGCTAAGAGGTTGAGAGCTATGGTGAGAACTGAATTCACTGAATATATTTGGGGGCTGTATTCCCCCATTATTGGCTTTGTTCAGGTGTTTTGTGCCAAGAGGTTGACAGCTATGGTGAGAACTGAATTCACTAAATGGTAGCCATTTAAGTTTGTCTTCCTCTCTTTCACAAAACAGCTGATATGGCATAGTGGTATGTTTCTCTGATTGTTTTGCACAGGGTCCCCTGGGTTAAAGATGTGGCAGTGAAATGCATGGTGGTAACACAGCATTTTATTCTAGCAACTTTCCAACATTGTACAAGGAATGTTTAAAATGTGTCCCTGGTTTTTGGGCTTTTGCCCCCCCCCCCCAATAAATTTCGGCTTTTTCAAGATTTCTTGTGCTGTAAAGTTCAGAGATACAACTGTGTGTCAAGTAGATTTTACAAGGAGCTGAGAGCTGCAGGAGAACAAAACTTTAGTGCTACTTATGGTACATCTACTTGCATTGATAATAGCACAGCAGGTAGTGTAGTTGCTTTTGATGCAGAAGGTTGTGGGTTCTACTCCCACAGTAAATAGATGCATTGCTGATACTGTACTGTGTTGTAAAGTGGGTGGATGCTGCAGTCCTTTTTGCAAAGATACCTAGAGTAATAACTATGAACCTGTTATCAGTTTGCCATACAGTCCCTATTGCGATATTACTAGCTTATCATTTTTTTAATACATGCAACATAGGCAATTTATTCCTCAAGGGCAACAGGCACTTTATTTGTAGATGAATAAACAATGACATATAAAGTTGTTTGCTAGCAGCAACCTCTTCATTGTTACAGATTTCTTTAATGTGGAATTATTTAGATGACTTTTACACTTCAGAGATTGTGCATATTTACTGATACTGGTGGAGTGTAGAAGGTTGAGTAGACTTTTATGATGGAAATGTTCTGAACTGGGTAGTTTTGTCATTGGTGCATGCATTTTGTTTCATGCACCAACTGTACTGTATTGTACAAGGAATACAATTTAATACAATCGGGAAGGTGTATCAAAGAGCATGTGTATGTTTCATGTTCAAGGGGCCTATGATTTGAAAATAGCCCAAAGTTAATCTTTATCTGTCACTGGCAAAATGTATTTTCTTTGAATGTGGGCTTCAATGCTGTTTCAATGCATGTGAGTTTCAAGGGCAGAGAAGTTTTAATGACTCCTTGAAGGCTTACAGTGGCCGAGGCGCTAGAGTTTGAAGATAATAAACCTGTTTTGGATCCTGGTTGGTGTTTCTGTGTCGTGCTGAATCAAGTTTTAATGCTAAGTCTGTTTTCATTGTGAGACTGCATTGCTTTGTTTAGCAGATATCTATTGGGGTTTGTGCTGTAAAAATGCAAAATAAAACTTTCAAATGAAATCCAAATCATCGCAGAAGTAAAGCAGTATGTACATTACAGTGTTTATGGTAAATAGGGCAAAATAACCAAGAAATGGGACACTGGAATGGTTGCAGGGGGGAGGCTCCAATCGACCATGATTTTGAGAGGGGAAGGGCAGCAAACTCAGACAGCCCTGGTTGAGCTATACCTCTCAGCTGTCCATATTTTTGCAGAATAAATAGATATTTGCTTCTTATTTTTGGTTTGTTCCTCATAAAATGTATGGTTTTCTGGCAAATCATTTAGGAATGAAGTCACTAAATGACAGACATTGAGTTTTACGTCATAACCTTCAGAAAAATGCATGCTAAAGCAAGACCTGTTATTCAATCAACTGTCTTAAGTTTATACAAGAGCAACTTTTAGTAGTGTTTGTATGTTACCCCAATATATTTAGCCTTGTCCAGATTTCCTGCATTAACAGGTTGAGAGGTACATGCAAATAAAATTGCTTTATAGAATTAGGCATATCCAAACCTCTCAACTGTCCCCGATTTTGGCTCAAAATGTTGCTCTTCCCCTAATAATCCCTCTGCAAAATGGCAATTTTGGAAGAAAACATGGAGAGTTTACAATTAATAAATAACTGTAATAATCAGTTATAGATTACTTTTATTTCAGAAATGCATGTAGATTCTTTTATTTTGTCAGCTGCTCAAGTTAGTACTAATATTAAAAGTGTCCCTTCTTTGATAGGTTCCCAGCTGTATTGTGTGGCTATTTTATATTTTTGCATCACATTTTTTGGTCCATTTTTCATAAAATTGTGTTTTTTTTGGCAAATTAGTGGCAAATCATTAAAGACTGAAGTTAGAAAATAATGAAAGACATTTGAGTTTCAGATTTCGTACCTTTAAGAAAATTCATACTAATACAAGACCTACTATTCTATTATCTTTCTAAGTTTATAAGAGCAGTATTTAAAAATTGTCCTTATTTTTGGGCCTTTGTCTCACTTCTATGTATGGCTTTGTCCAAATTTCTTGCTCTGAGGTTGAGAGGTAAGACAAATGTGTCAGGGCCATCGCAGTCAGCCAGAGACATTTCAAATTGTGACAAACTTGTTGCACCCCACTCCCCCATGTAGTGACTCTGGGTGTGTCCAAGCAAGGCAAGGAGCAGTTATGCAGTGTAAATGTGCAGACTATTCCCCCCCATCCAAGGTAAGCACGAGTACTACAGTGGCTTTTCATCTGTCATTGATTTTGCAGAATGTTCTGGTTTCTGTCATTTTTATACTGTTGATATATGCTTATTATTATTCAGAAAGTGCCTTTTGCTCTGTGTTTAAGTAGCAGTGCTTTAATGACCATCAGATAAGCTTGTCTGATATTGTAAGATGCAAATAAGTTTTAATAAGCAGTATTGCCAACATTGAAAGCCTTTCTGTTGTTGCCATGCAGAGAATACTTCCATAACTAGATAATGTATAAGCCTTGGGTATTGAAATGCAACAGTATTTGTAATAAAGGCCAGGATTCAATTATGTTAAGCTCATTACAGGCTTTACCTGCAAACTAAACAGAATGCCAATCTATCATGCGTGGTCCATATCCTGTGCAGTAATCCTTTAAGCAATATATGTTGAGCTTGTTTCTTGTTTGCTTTTCATTTTTTACTTTGATCATGTTTTCCTCATGAAACAAGTAGATAGTTGTCAGGCAGCAGGTCTTTTTTGGATAAGAAACATTTTTACAAATGAGGGTATCACAGAGATTGCTACTTTCAGCATGTTACTTGGTACTTTAATAAAGCTGAATATAAATTATAATTAGAACTGGAGTGCAAGGAGAAGTGATTTGAGTTAAGTGCTGCTTGTTTTTCTTATACTTGATTTTGACTGGCATTCCAGTAATGTATTTAAAAAGTAATTTATTTTTTCATGCCTCACATCCTTTTTGTTTCCATCTAGATATTAAGTAAGCTGTCATGCAGCCAATGGATTGAAATATTTTTTTCTTCTACACTTCATTTTGTCTTGATTGGACTCCCATAATGATGGTTTGGCACCCAGGGCAGCGTATTTAATTAAAGTTTTTGCGGTTTTGAGCATAGCTCCTCCCCTTTCTGGTTGGTCACACCCATTTCCATTAACCCCACCCATTCAGCTGTCTCCTGCAGCCCCCCCTTTGATTTGAAGTCACCAGCCGCCACTGAAAAGTTGTTATTTTGAATTTTAGCAGACAAAAATCATTACACACACCATGAGCTACAACTATAGAACCATATTTAAGAAAACATGTTTGCTCGAGCTTCACCAGGTCCATCTAATAGAGTGATTTGTAGAGTGGTTTACAGTTTGATCATTGAAAATGCCTGCTTTAATGAGGCTATCACCAGAATAAAGTCTGTTTTGTATCATATGTAATATGAGAAACCGTGTTTGCCTTTATGGGGCTCATATTCCTTGAAGCAAATAATGAAAGCTTTATTACAGACTTTTTACAGACTGACTTGTCCTTATCAGTGCTTGTAACACATGCAATATGAGAGGCTGTGTCTACCTTTATTGGGCTGATATCTCCTGAAACACACTATGAATAATTAACCTTTTCTTGTTTGGCAAAAAGGATTACATGATTAATGTGACCAGTCCCCAGTCTTCTTCCTGATGAAAACAATTGTTTTTATATGCAAGGGGGTAGTCTTTTACACTAGATGACAGGGGTGTAGACAGTTTTTTTAAATTTGTACTTTATGGTCTGGTACTGCTACCCGCCCTCATGCATCCATGCTGCTCCATCAAAATTTAGTCTGAGATGTCCATAAGCACTCTTAACTGGAATTTAATAACAGTGATTCACTGCAACAGGCCTTTCTACCACACCAAGGTAGCCAGTCTCACAGAAGTCCATTTACACCACACACACACACACACACACACACACACACACACACACACACACACACACACACTACCTACCAACAACCACCCATCAGCCACACCCACCACCAATCAGCCACACCCACCACCCACACATGACACACACATCACCCACCCATGCGCAGCACACACACACACACACACACACACACACACACACACACACACACAGACACACACACACATACGCACACACACACGCACACACACACACACACACACACACACACACACACACACACACACACACACACACACACACACACACACACACATGCTGCAAACTGCTCTGGTTTTGATACGTTAAAAAAGCAGCCTAAACCATTTGCAGTAAGCAGCCCAAAATCCAGTCCAAAGGGAAGCCATCTGGGCTGAGATGTTGACTCCTATGGTTTAGGTGCATTAAATAGCAGTCTAATTCATTTGCAGGCAGCAGCCCACATCCCAGTCAACAGAAGGAGACGGCCTGAGCAATTTACTGCAGCAAGCCCCTCTCCCACATGAAAAATGCATGCTTACTCAGATCTAGTTATTCCAGCAACTTTCTAAGGTAAGAGAAATATTTAAAATCTGTGTGTATTACTGGGTGTCTGTTCAGACACACACACAAAAATGCATGCTAACAAAGACAGTAACTCCATCAACTTTCTAAATTTATAACAGCAAAATTTAAAATCTGTCCCATTATTGGATCTTTGTTCTCACACAGAAAATGTGTGTTAACACAGATCCAGTTATTATGGCAACTTTTCCAGTTAATAACAGCAGTATTTAAAATCAGCCTCTATGTTTAGGTCTGGTCACACACAAAAATGGATGCTAACACAGATCAAGTTATTGTACTAACCACATAGAAAATTCATGTTAACACAGATCCAGTTATTCCTGTAGCGTTTCTAGTTTATAGCAGCGGTATTTAAAATGAGCCTCTATGTTTGGGTCTGCTCACACACAAAAATGGATGCTAACACAAATCCAGTTATTCTAACAACCACACAGAAAGCGCATGCTAACACAGATTCAGTTATTCAGCAGCTTTGAGTTTATGACTGCAATATTTAACATCTGTCCCTAGTTTTGTGCCTTTGTAGTCTCACACACACACACACACACACACACACACACACACACACACACACACACACACACACACACACACACACACACACACACAAACTGCATGCTAACATAGATACAGTTATTCTAGTAATGGTAAGTTTATAACAGCGATATTTAAAAATCTCTCCCTAATGTTTAGCCCATTATCTCTCTCTTCACACACACACACACACACACACACACACACACACACACACACACACACACACACACACACAAAATCATCCTGCTTCATTCTTGCCCCTACAGACGCACACACAGACTTCCACATGCATACATAAACACACACATACACACACACACTCTCCCCCAGCTTCATTCTTGCCTCTACAGACATGCATACATGCAGACACACACACACACTACAAATCTGTCCCTGCTTTTTAGGGCATTATCTCATTCTCACAGAGACAAACACCAGATAGCATCAGGCAAGCCCTGCCACACACACACAGTCATTTGGACTTGTGGACACTCACCCATTTTCCTGCATGCATGCTCTCTCTTACACACACACACAGCACACATCTAGACTTATAATTCCCTGTCTAATTCCTCCTAGTGTGAAAACCCAAGCAGAGACACTGACATCACCATACCTTTCAACCTCTTAGTGCAAGATATCCAGACAAAGCCTTATAAACGTAGAAAGTTGCTAGAATAACAGGATTTGAGTTAGCTTGCATTTTCTGAAGGATATGTAGTCTGAAACCTACTTCTATCCTCAGTGATTAACCAGAAAACCACATGTTTTATGAGGAACAGACCAGAAATATAGGCAAATATCTGGACATTCTACCAAAATCTGTTTAGTTAAGATGTATGACAAACACGCGCACACACGTGCACACACACACTCACACACACACACACACACACACACACACACACACACACACACACACACACACACACACACACACACACATTACCTACCTACACTTCTACTTACATACATAAATTAACATACACTCTCACCCAGCTTCATTCTTGCCCCTACAGACATGCACAAATGCAGAAACACATGCACACTGTAAAATCTGTCCTACTACTTTTTATCCCATTCTCTCCCCCTCCCCCATACCTCTCAACCTCTTAAGCCATGAAATCTAGACAAAGCCACAAATAATGGGGAGACAAAAATAGGGATACTTTTTAAATATTGCTCTTACAAACTTGAAAGTTGATAAAATAACAGGTTTTGCATTAGCATGAACTTTCTGGAGGATATAGGCTCATAGATTAGTACTAGGCAAACTGCCCTTGTGGGTCATTTTAACCCTAGCCAGTTATCCCATGTGATGTGGAATCAAACCCTGCACTTTGTGTCTGTAAGGGAAATGGGTCTATGTTTGGCTACCGAATGAAATATCCAAGAATGGCTAAATAGCGAAACTAAGACATCAAAAAGTAACATTACCAAATGTGGATAACGCCAGAAAATCATTCATTGAATAGACATAGTTGGCCAGCATCACGACATCAACCAACCAAGGTGGGGTTCTTCACCCCCCCACCCCAACTTTATATACCAACTCTGAGATCGCACTGCAGTGGGGAAAAGGGAAAATTTAAAAGGTTTCCTTCACTTACCTTATGCATTGCAGTACTTCCTGGCTGTTGGCTGACTATGGCCATTCGATAAATGATTTTTCAAAATTATCCACGTTTGGTAATGTCACATTCAATATTTAGCTGTTCGCAGATATTTTTTTTTTTGGTAGATAAACTTGGACCCAAGGGAAATACGTTAACCATTATGACAACCTCCCACCCAATATAAAGTCTGAAAATCAAATGCCTGCCATTATTTGCTGACTTCATTTCTTAATTATTTACAGGTGATTTGCCAGAAGACTACAATTTTATAAGAAATGGACCAAAAATATGTTAAAAACATAGACATTCTGTGAAAACCGGGGCAGTTGAGTGCTATGTCTCCCTCTCTTCCTCCCTTCTCTCCCCTCTCTCCCCCTCTCTCCATCTCTCTCTCTTCCCCTCCATCTCCCTCTCTCCCAATCTTTCTCTCTCTTTCTCTCTCTCTCGCTCGCTTTCCATCTCTCTCTCTCTCCCCCCCCCTCTGTCTCCATTTCTTTTTCTCTCTATCTGTCCATCTTTCTCTCTCTCCATCTGTCCCTCTCCCCCTACCCCCCCATCTCTCTCTCTCTCTCTCTCTCTCAGTCACAGTTGGTCTCATACACACACACACACACACACACACACACACACACACACACACACACACACACACAAACTTACCTACGAGAATAAACCCACCCATTACTCCCTGTCACTTGCCTCCTGAAAATGCTCCTAAATTCAACTTACTGAAGTCCTCCATTCTGTTGCTCATCTGACTTTGACCGGGTCCAGTTGCCAGGCAACATGACATGAAAATGCAAGGAATGGCAGAAAAGCATCAATCGTATTTTGGTAAACTGGAACAAACTTACTCTACAGGGTATACGAACAGACAAAATACCTCCGCAAAACACTGTACTATCCCAGGAAAGACTCAAATGTCTCATTGGCATGAATCTAAACTCACCATCGCTAGTCAGGGCTCGGGAATCAGGATCAGGATTTGGGAACACCACCTCCAGGTATGCAGCAGCCACCAACAAGGTAACTAAGAGAAGGGCAACAATTGACTGCAGCTGTATTTAATGGGAATTAAGTAGCCCACCAAATACAGCTATAGCCAATAATACTGAAGTCTGGTCAGGTTATCATGTCCCCCTCCATGCTTGCAAGTCAGCTGAGGCAAGTTTTTCAGGTGGGGAGGGGACTGGGGAGGGGACAGGGAAGGAATTTTAAGAATTTTTTTTTTCTTCCCTGATGGTTTTGCTACCCCCCTGGTTAGGCAAGTGTACACTATAGTGTACATAGCTTATGCCTGTTGACATCCTTGCTAGATGACTCCCATTTTTTTGCACAATGAATGCATCCATAGAAATAGCTTACAGAGGAAACAAGTCATTGTACTCATTTCTACAGAGCCTTTTATATAGACATTTTTTGTGCCCATGGAATAAAAATCCACCAAATGGTGAACTGAAGACTATATAAAACCTTTAATAAAACTAAGTACCTCAGATCTTCTTTGAACACAGGTAGACATTGCCTATGGTATAAAGAATACTGCAGTGTAGTATAGGGCCCTGGGATTACAATTTTTATTGTACTGGAAATTACAGAAATTATGTTAAATGCAGGCCAAGTGGCTAGAATATTTATTCTTGGTTGTGGGGTATCCACGGTGAAACTTGTTTCTATTCTAAGCTATTTTGCTGGATGCATTTATTGTTCAAGAAATGGGAGTCACCTAGTGTAAGAGGCTACTCCCCTGTGTATAAAAAGAACTGTCTTCATCAGGATGAAGAATGGGGACTGTCACATTAATTGTGTATCTGAGCCTATTATAAGCAGGTACTGTAATCCTTTTTGCTAAACAAGAGAAGATTAGTCTTTCATAATGTATTTTAGGAGATATAAGACCCGTAAAAGTGGGCACAGCCTCTCATGTTACATGTGATACTAAAATGGATAAGGAAAACTCATACTGTAAAAAGTTCTGTAATAAAGCTTTCATAATTTGCTTCAAGGAATATGAACCACACAAAGGCAGACATAGCCTCTCATATTACATGTAATACAAAACTGACCAATAAAGTCTAGTGAGTCATAAAAGCAAGCATTTTCAAAGATCAAACTGTAAACTCCTTTACAAAAAACTCTATTAGATGGATATGGTGATGCTCAGGCAAAAGTGTTTTCTCAAATATGGTTCTATAGTTGTAGCTCATGGTGTGTTGCCATGCTTTGTTTATTAAAAATAAAAATAAAAAAAAAATTAAGTAAGAATGATGTTGCACAGTCTGCTATAAACTGGTAAACTCTCAAGGGTCTTTCATGCATATTCAAATAAAGAATTAACCTCTAAGCTTTGGGACTGGCTTCATGTTTTTGCATTTCCCAGACTTTCCTCCATTCAACTCTCGTGGACTCTCCTACCATTGTCTGTACCTACCTTTAAATAACTAATCTGTTGAATGTATTGGAACAAGAGCACTCATCCATCTACATAATAAACTACTTGAAACTTCAACAAGGCATCTTTATTCTTCCCACAGGGAGGGCATCAGAGTCTCGTAATCTGCTACCTAAAGTGATTTTATCTGGACTAACCCTTTGCACTCTGTTTCTTAACTACAAGTCTCTGATATCTCCATCATATCCTGAAATGACTCACTGATGAGTGTTGAGCAGATATGATAAAAATCAGCACCTCCAAATGTGTTCTCTTCCTGAGAAAAAAAAAAGATTTTCTCTGTTGCCAGGATAGTGCTTACATCACATGGAGGACTGTACATTTCAGTCTTATCCATTAGTAAATGTGGCTGAAATCAATGGACTGATCAGTGAACAGATGCAGTGAAGACCAGTCCAAATTTTGCCCGTGAAGTGCAACCTCTGCCACAAGACAAGTCACTCACTTTTTTTCCTGTCAGCCTTTTCATCCGACTTGCCTATAGTCAGTAGCTTTGGATAGTGAACAAAAGGTGAGATTGTGATTTGTAAATACAAGTTGCAGACATTAGTTTCCTTTGCAGTACAGCTGGGCTGAGTTTTCATATGAGCTTGAGGAACTCAAACTTATGAGGGGATCAAAGGTAAAGCCAATATTCCTTTAGTTTGAGAAGAGTCGGCTGAGTTTGTTTGTTTGTTTGCCCTTCTAGTGAGGATGCCTCCTGGGTACCTCTCACTACACACATGTGCATTAATGAGCTACAGGCTGTTGTTGGGGATAGGGAAGGCTGGCATGCCCTGTCTGTACCTTTCAGTTTAGTTAGAAAGACATGAATACAGCACTTCTGGTGATTCTGATATAAGGCTAAATGATAAGGCCTTGAAACAGACAGGATGTGCTGTTGTTGGTACACTTCCTCATAGAATTGTGACAAGCATAAGCTCAAGTAGCCATCAGGAACCTTGATTTCTAATACCCTATGTTGCAAATTATTTATATCCATGTAGTTTAAGAGGTATTTCTTAAACATTGGAAGGACTGGCAATAGCTTAAGGTTAGTGGTATTCATTTCCAAAGGAGAATTCTTTTAACATGTGTGGCTTTGTTGCATGTGTTCAAAGATGGGGAGAGGGTGCCTGTCCATGAATGAAACTTTCACATTTGATACGTGATTTCATTGTATTGTCTCTGAATATATTATTGGATTTTAGTTTATCATGGCAGACTGCTTAACTGCAAAAGCACAAAAGACACACAAGTATGACAAGGTGCATGGACTATACCAACTGAATACATAACACAAAAATTGTCCAGCACAAAGGAGGTTAGAAGAATGTACAATCCTTTACTGTGGCACTTCCAAAAATAAGAGGAAACCAGTTTTGGCAAATGTAATGCCTTCTTCAGTGCTGTAACACACAATAAACCATGATTCATTTAAATAGTAAAACACATAATAAGAGTCATCTTCCTATTGGTTCATACCAAAATTAGCTAAGCTCATTAAGGCCAGGCTTGAACAAAGCACCCAGCCTAACAATCCAACTTGATTCTTTTTTGTTCAAAATGGTATGCCATCCTGCTTTACACATCTTGTTGCCCTGGACTTTATCTATAATAGTAAAATTGAATCTAGCAGTGGTATAGGTCATAGTATGTTTAAATAATGAATTAGACATTCTTTTATTTCTAATGTCACTGAGGTGTTCACTTACACGAATCCTCAGTGGCTGAGAAGTTTGTCCCACATAAAAGGTGGAACAAAAACAGGTTGCCAAATAAATGACCCAGTCACTGCTGCAATTACCAAAAGATTGAATCTGATATAACTGCTGGTGAATTCCTTAGTCTTTGAAACATATGCACATGCAGAACAGTGACCACAAGGGATACTGCTTACCAACGTGTCACCAAATAAAGTGAGTTGCTGTGTATTGAAAGGGGATGAATGTCTGTAATGGGTAAAGTTAGAATTGAGTGTGGGACCTCTACGATAGGAAAATAAACATTGGGATGATAATAATTCAGATAACCTTTCATTGGCCAATAATATGTCCCAATGGCTGTCAATAATTTGTCTAAATGTGTTAATATTGTGTCCGAAAGAGGTGATCAGGTGTATGGGTTGAGATGAATGTCTGTCCAAAGTGTTAGGGGTATGTTGATATGGCAATAGATTATCTCTAGATTGTTCTGATGCAAATGAACAAGCCTTATTTATGTTGTAAGCATGATAGCTCCTACTGAGAAACCTGTTGGCTAAATCCTGTTGCTGTAATGAAAAGGCCTGCTCAGTAGAGCAAATGCATTTAATCCACAAAAACTGGGACTTGGGGATGTTGTGGATGATGTGTCAAGGATGATAACTTGTTGCATGAAGCAGGGTATTGAATTGGGGAAATTAACGGAAAACTTCTGTTCTAAGCGTATGATCACTCTCATGAATGGCACTCACATCCAAGAAAGTAATTTGATTGTAATCCCAATTCAATGTAAAATAAATACCCCATTTATTCTCATTTAAATATTGTACAAATTCTTGTACATAAGTAACATCTCCTCTCCACACCATCCAACAATCCTCCAAGTACCGCCGCCAGATATCCAATTCTTCCAAAAATATATTGTGGCTAGCATTATAAATAAGTTGTTCTTCTATGTACCCCATGAACAAATCAGCATAAATGGGGGCAAAAGAAGCCCTCATAGCAGTCCCTCTAACTTGCCAATAGCATTTTCCATGGAAATAGAAAGCATTCTTTGTTAAAACATGTTCCGTTAGACAAATTAGTAAAGTAGCAAACCCAGGAGTGTATATGTCAGCTTTTTCCAACCAAAAACGAATGGCTTCTAGACCAGCCCAATGGGGGATGTTAGTATATAAGGTGGTGACGTCCAATGTACACATCAGCCAATCAGGATCCAACTGAGTATTGGTGATGACCTGAAGAAACTGTGTGGTATCTTTAATCCTTGCTATAACCATAGATAGTAATGGTTGTAAATATTCAGTCAAAGAGGGCGATAAAGGCTCTGTCAAAGACTCCCTGCCTGATACAATTGGTCTCCCTGGTGGTTGGGTTGGATGTTTATGTATTTTGGGCAGTAAGTATAAATATTGAGATTGTGGGTCAGGTACAGTAAGTTGAAACCCTACTTTATGACTAATGATACCTTCCTCCTGGGTGAGTTTCAAAAACTGATCAATCTCTGTTTTAAATTTAAATGTTGGATCCAGTGGCATGTGCATGTAGAATTGGTCATTAGATAGCTATTTTTCAGCCTCAGCTAAATACATGGACCAATCCATGACGACAAACTCCCCCCTTCATCTGTTGGTAAAATTACCAAGTCATGGTTATTGCTAAGTTTGGTCAGCGCCTGTTGTTCCTGTTTAGTAAGATTGTGTTTGATATTACTAAGTACATTTTGTTAAAATTTTTCAGTGAAAATTTTCACTTTCATAAATCCAATTTTATGCCACCCATGGACAAACATGTTTCAATACTCAAATAATGTGTCCTCAAAGATCTGCATTTTAACAAAAATGTACATAGTAATATGTATAACCAGTTTGCTCTTATTTTTGGAGTTGCTACAATAAATGATTATACATTCTTCTAACCTCCTTGGTGCTAGACAATTTTTGTGTATAGACTGCTTAACTGGTCATATTTATTTCTTTGCTGCTTTTGCTTACCAGAAATGCCCAACTGGGCAGGAAGTCTCATTTTCAGTGGAGGCTAGGGGAGTAAAGCTCCACAAAAATTATAATGCATAACAGCAAAAAACAGCAATTCTAAACACCAAATTGCTTGCAATATTAAACAAAAACAATGAAATATTCACATACATTCAGTATTCATATTAGCATACATCAAACAAATAAAAGTAAATATTTCTGATATACAATATCTGGAAATACTAAAAATTGAATGAAATGTTATATACATTCAGTTTGCATATTGGCATAAAATAGGTTGCATACCTTACAAAGGTATGTGAAAGTGGTACAGCCCTAGAGGTACAGAACTCTGACAGTACTAATACAGAAGAGAAACTGAAGGAGTGAAAGCAAATAATACATGTCAAACAGAATCTTCCAATAGTAGAAAAATGTTCAGACAAGTGAGAGGGGAAGATTGTGTTGGATAAGTAAGGAGATGAGGAGAGAGGGTAGAGAGAAGTATGGAAGAAGAAAGAAAATGAAGACATGGATGTAAATGAAAAAGGAAAGAAAAAAGAGAAAGAGAAGAAAACTGGGATAGAGGAGGAATGGGAGCACACGCACAGGCATGAAGAAGTTGGATGTTGTTTTAGGCTTTCATAAAAGGAGGTATCTAATGATCCTCTATGGTCAATAGCTTATTTCTTCAAAAAAGAAGAGCCTTTTTCCGCATCTGGAATGCTGTTTGGTTTTCTGGTGCTCCTGTTGCTGGTTTTCTTTGTTGATTCTCTGCAGTTCATTCATCTGTAGATTAATTTGTATGTGTTCTACTTTGGCATAGTGGAGATTTTACTTCTGTGTTTGACTGGCAGTTTGCCTTCTTTGAAGATGATTTTTGAAGAGGGAATGTTTTGTCTTCTTTGAGTTACTTTACCATTATGCCATTAATTGACATTGCTTAGAGGCAATACTTTTACTTTAGATTACCTTTTGTGTCCTGACTTACTGCTTAGTGTTCTCCACTTGAGAGCTGTTTTCCTTCAGCTACAGTTCAGACTTGCTGAGATGCCTTGTTTTGTGTTTTAGGTCTTGAGACATGTATAGCACTGACAGATTATGCATATTTAAATGCTTTTTATTTGTTATACTTTCGTAGGTTCTTACTAGGCTATTGACTTTAGATGATCATTAGAAGCCTAGCTATGCACTCCCCAAGAAATGTTGCCCTTATAATTTAAATACAAAATAACCCAGAGCAACAGAACATGTTACCCCTTTCCATAAAAGACAAGGGTGATTATCCAGGGATGAATTTGCAGTGTACTATCAATTTGTTGCGATTACATTTGAATAAAGTAGAAGTACTTTATTTTATGTGGAGAGGAAGATGAATCCAAAGAAGTGGAATTCTCTGTGATACATATGTATCCCACCAACATGTTATATTTATGTTACAGAAGAGATGAAGATTTCTTGAGGGGGTGCTTATGCCACCATTGGACTTGTGGATGTGCAATAGGTCCCAGAGGATAGGATCTGTTGCGGCTTTACATAAGACACAGAAGTCACCCCTCAGCAGCCTGTATGATACCAAGAATAGGAAAAGGTCTTTGAGATGATCACTGTGATTCTTATGATTGCCCTTGATTTTCTTGTTAAAAAAAACTATGGCCATTTAAGTTTGCCAAGTATTGGAAAAGGTACATGCCAGACAAGGCAGTATATTTTGTTTTACATTTGTTTACTGGGAATGTTCGACTGGGACAGTGGCCTTTTTTCAATGGATGCCTACAAAAACACATTACAAACAATGCAAGAAATTGATAACAATCAAGAATACATAACTTTGGTAGTAAATAGTTTAAACATGAACAACAAAAATTGAGAGAGTAATATAAAGTGGAAAAAAAAGAAAGGTAACAAATAAACTATCATGAAATAGCTTGTGCCATCATAAAGAAATGACTGATCAGTAGAGCAATACCATGATTTTGGTGGTACATATTTATGAGATGCATGTATGGTAAATGAACAAGAATAATGCTGATTGTTGCTATGCTAGTGTTACTTGTTCTAAACAGTGATAGCTAAGGCAATATTGAGGTGAAGTACAAGAAGGGGGGACTATGATGAAACTGTAGGAAGCCTGAGATACATATAGATAGGAGCAGTAGTGAGTTTGAGATAGGTAGAAAGAATTTGGAATTCCATGACAGAAGGAATAGTTTGGATGTTAGAATTTAGTAAGAGAAGAGATATTTTGGTTGTAAGAACAAGGAAGGACAGAATGACCAGCCTGGATTAGTGCAGGAACAAAGCCAGTTTTTTGGTTAGGTGTTCCTTAATCAGTAGTTTAAATTTTGATATGTTGCCAGAATTTAGTATTGTCTGAGGCATGGAATTCCAGGACTTAGATATTTGGATGGAGAACAGAGGGTTACTGTAACAATTATTAGAGTTAGTTACTTTGAGTAGTGGTTTTCTGGAGGATCTTGGTGGCCTGCTTTTTGAGTAGGGCTGCACTAACCTCTTGAATGCTGTTCAAGTGTCTGGAAGGTGGAAGATGGAATGAATGAAAGCTAGTTGGCAGAGGGATAGGAGATTGTGTAGTTCAATCCAATTTAGTTTATGAAGTGCTATGTAGTGATGTGATCTGTAAGGGAGTTTAGTAGCGAATCTTACAATTTTGTTACAGCGGGACTCCGGTTTGTTTAAATCTGATTTTCTGAGATTAGTGAATATTGGTGAAGCATATAGAAGGGTAGAGAGTAGATAAGTACTATCTATTGAATGTCTAGTGGCCTCAGTTAGGCATTACTTGACTCTGTATAGTGAGCCTAGCTTAATGCGGACCTTTCTGATAGAGTGAAGTGTTTTTCAAATTTTAGGTTGTTGTCAATTGTGACTCCAAGGAGTTTTGTGTGCTGGACAAGTTCAATTTTAGTTTTATTGGCTGAGTAGATGGTGAAGGGAGGAGAGTTATCAGGAACTTCTATTAGTGAAGAGCATATGTTTTGTTTTATTTGAATTGAGTATGATTTGAGAATCTGAGAGGTATTTTTCAATGTCTTGGAAAGATTGTTGGGTTGTGTGTAAGAGTTCTGGTAGGGAGGGTGCTGAATATATGAGGGAGGAGTCATCTGTGTATTGAACGATGGTTGCATGTAGTGTGGCTGTGCTGAGCCTGTAGGTGAATATGGTGAACAGCAATGGACCTAGAATTGAACCTTGAGGTACTCCTACTGAGACCGGTAATAGGTTGAAGAGTTCATTTTGAGAAATCATAAGAGGACTGGCTGGGTTAGGTTTACAGAAGCTAGCTTATTTAGCATCTTTTGGCGGGATACTGTATCAAAGTCCTTAGGCATATCAAGAAAGATAGACAAGATGAGCTGGTTATCATTTCTAAGCTAGTTGATTGAGTTTGTAAAACTAACAAGGGCAGTGGTTGTACTTTTAGGTCTAAAGCTATGTTGAGATGCAGGTAGGAGATTATTACTAAGTAGATAGTCAAGGAGGTGTCTGTGTATGCATTTTCATGAGTCTTGGCTATGGGAGGGAGTATGGCAATTGGCCTGTAGTTTGAGAACTCAATTGAGGAGTCACCTTTGTAAAGAGAGATGATATAAGAGACTTTCCAGAGTTTGGGGATGCACTGCTCAGCAATGGAATGGTTTATTACGAGAGATATAGGGTAGGAGATGGAATCTGCTTTAGAAATTCATTGGGGAGTTGGTCAACTGCAAGGGAGGAGGGCATCAGTTTGGAAAGATGCTTTTTGATGGTATTAGTTTGAATTGGTTTGATTGAAAAAGAACTGAGGGTTCTGTCTAATTTATTAGGAATAGGTACAAGGGATTGCTGTTGTTTTTTTTTTACCAGGGAGAGTATAGAGTTGGTAAAGTGTGAATTAAATTGTGAGGCAATGCTATCTGTGGAATTTGTTGTGGTTGGAGCTGGGGTTATGATCTGTCCAGGCTTAAGTAGTTGTTTGATGGCTCCCAAAACTTTCTGAGGATTGCTTTGGTGTTTTTGTTGCATGGCTGTATAGCATAGCTTTTTATTGTGCCCGATTTGTTTTTTGGCAAGGTTGCATAATTGGACAATAGGTAAGAAAGGAGTCTTCATTTTTGGTCTTGTGGTATAGGATCCAGGCTCTTTCTTTCTGTTTGAGGTAATGCTTGGTGTCATTGTTAAGCCATGGTTATACTGAATGATCAGCCTAAAGAGTGCCAAATAGAATAGAATGATCACATCCTTAGACATGAATGTCATACTGTTTCTAATACGCTTTTCAATGAAAAAGGACTTTTTTACAATAGTGTATACATAACGATTAAAGGGCAGTTCACTGTCTACATAGGTATCCAGATCACTAATAATAGGATAAATTTTCATGGGTGTCTTATCAATGTAATAGTTTCAGGTGACTTTCTATTTGCCAAAGGATACTGTGATGCCCCAACACTGGCAACAGTAATCAAGGAGCCTCAATCCATACCACTAGCACCAGTGGGGGATGTACATTGGGAGGATGACAGGTGTACACAGTATTTACAGATGCAGCTCTCTGCATCAAGTGCAATTTCCCTTAAGAGCACACAGAGACCACAGTCAGTCCGAGGATGGTTTCTCCCTCTTTCTCCATATCCCCAGTAAGACTCCCCACTGGCACAGCTATAGGGTTGAGATCTCAACTGAGTGGCCAAGCAAAAACCTCCAGCACCCTCTCTGTCCAACCAGTAGCTGACACACACACACACACACACACACACACACACACACACACACACACACACACACACACACACACACACACACACACACCAGGGAAAGGCACCCACGGGTTTACTAGCTATTTCCCCTTCTGCCCGGACTATAACATAGCTGTTTACTGCTACCAGCCAACTCTTTATCAACTAATTTAAGGCCCTTAACGAAGGGTGTCTAATCTTACTCTGTAATGTTACTCTCAATTCAAATGATAGTTTGACCAATAGCAAGGCTATTAGGAGTGACAGTGTCAACAAATAGATGTGCAAGTACTCTCTGAACTTAAATATGTCTCACAAATATCAGCCACAATGAAAGATTTAAATATAGTTAATAATAAATAATAAAAGAACAATAAAATACTCAGTATATAGTCACAGTAACATTAGAGTTCAAAATCACAGGAAATATTTAAAACAACATTGCAGGACAGTCTAAAATAAATAAAGAAAAAACATCTAAATTAATCTTTGCTAGATTTCTGACTATATCTAGAGAATTCTATATCTTAGTTAACTTACTTACAGAACAAGCAAGGCAGATGTGTTGAGTGGGTCTTCTAGCTGATGTCAGGTCAAAGAAAAATACAGAATACTCTGTCTCACTCAGAGACATCTCAAAATAATATGTCAAATATTACTGCTGGGATAGCTTGCAGGATGACATCACTTCTTGTCATCTGACTGCATCCCAGGTAACCCCCCCCCACTGATGCAGCTGGTAGCCTTTAGCATCTACCTATGAAAATACATAGACAGGGCTTTTCTTAGATCTAACGCCAATCCTGGAAGTCATAAAACAATAAAAACACTTAAACAACAATACAGTGAACCTCTATTATAGACAATGCACTTGCTACTGCACTGAAACTAAAAGATTACATCCTTTTTTATAGCCCAGCCATAAAGTAATTTAATTTCAACTATTTTTCTGAAGTTTTGCAAGTTAACCTTCTGTGTTTCAGTTTCCCCTGTTAAAATATTTACATTTAAACAGTTAAAATAGTGCATATACATTTCTGTTCTTTTCCAGTAGGGTACACCGTGGATACAGCTTTAAGCTCAGTACTTTGTAAAATACTTTTTCAACACACACTTCTGTACCAGCAGTTTGATATATACATAACATACAGTTCTAATACAGTTGTAAGACAACCATCCTACAGAAATCATTTCGATAGTCACCAATGACATATAATTATTTATTTATTTTACATTTGTTGACCAGGAAAATCTGACTGGATGCATGTCCATTTTCAGCGGAGGCCCAGGGAGAAAAGTTCCACAGTTAAATTCAAGCAACATTATAAGTTATACAGAAGCTTTCAAATTACATGGAAAGTAGTAGACTTAACATTGACAAGTAACATATTATTCAAGCTTAGTTGAGGTTAACATAGCTAGTACTAAACTTAACATAGATCAGTGTCAAGGCAAAAGAAGCTTCAGGTTTAACATAATTACATAGACTGTACACAAATTTTCAGTTTTAGGTTTAGCCATTATATAATGGTAAATATTGAGAAGAATAGAAATAATAGTGAACAAGTTGGCCAAGTAGGTAATTAGGGGATATAGTAACAGGGGAGAGACATAGTAGGTTGATTGGATAGCAGGTTATGTAATGAGAAGCAGGAAAGTGAAGTAGCTGGGAGAGAGAGAGTAGGTTGATTGGATAGCAGGTTAGGTATGAGAAGCAGGAAAGTGAAGTAGCTAAGTTTGTAGTAAGAGCAGAGGTATAGAGTGAGAGTAGTAGTTAGTGGATAGATAGCATAGTGATCTGGCAGTGATATACGAGTGTTAAACTAGGGGAGGTATTAGAATTAGAACTGGGAGGAAGCTAAAAAGGCTGCATTTGTTGGAGATGAAGCTGAAGTTAGTGGGCAGGGGGAAGTGGGTGTGGGTTGGGGTGAGAATGTCAGTCAGGTGGGGAACATGTGAAGATCCATAAGTGCTTTAGATGTTCTTTCAGGAGTCTTTTAAATGTGGTCTTTGAGACTGTTGAGGTAATAGAGGTGAGTAGGGAGATCCAAATTTTGCCTGTGTAATTAGGGAAGAGGAAGTCCCCTGCTCTGTTGTTGTTTTTTGTGATCTTAATTAATTTTTTGTTACTAGAGCAGAGTTATCTGGATTTAACCTGTGGCTCTAATAAATTAGCCAGAGATGGGGTTTTGTTTGAGAATAATAGGAGATTGTGGACAAAGGATAGTTGATGATAGTTTAGAAGATTAGGGAATTCAAGCTAGTCAAGTTGTTTTAGGGAATGGCAGTGGTGGGCATGGTTGGGGGCTCCGGTCGCAAATCTTGCAATTTGATTGTAACAGGTGTTGAGTCTGGCAATTTCAGTTTTGGGTAAGTTGGTGACAATGGGTGAGGCATAGAACAGGGTAGAAAGAAGGTGAGTTTGAGCAATTGTTATCCTAGCAGGTTTATTTTTATATAGACTGCCCAGTTTTTTGTGGATATTTTTAATGGTTTGGTTTATATGCTGATCAAATCTGAGGTTGTTATCAATGGTAATTCTTAGCAATTTGGTGTGAGTGTCAGGGGAGATAATGGTGCCATCTCTGGAGACCATATTAAATGGGATGGGTGTGGTGGTGGATTTGTTGGGTGTAAAAAACAATAGTTTTTTTTTTGGGGGGGGGGTAGTATTAGGTGTTTGTTAAGAAACCAGTTTTCAGTGGTATGGAAGGCATGTTGGGTTATAGAGAGAAGTTTCTGAGGGTCATTGTCTGAACAGACAAGTGTAGAGTCATCAGTGTATTGTAAAACTGCTGCATCTTGACAGATGCTGTGGAGATTATTGGTGAAAATGGAGAATAGGAGGGGACCTAAAATGGAACCTTGTGGGACTCCTGTGGTGATGGGTAGCAGTGAGGATAGTTTATTGTCCCACCGTATTGTTTGTTGTCTTCCTTGTAGATAGTTCTGGAACCAAGCTGAGGTTTCTGAAGGAGAGTAGGGCAGTGGTAGTGCTATGAGCTGGCCTAAATCCATGCTGGGTAGGAGACAGAAGTTGGTTGTTAAGTAAGTATGGCATAAGTTGGTGGTGAATGCATTTCTCAAGTATTTTGGCTAGTGGAGACAGACTGGCTATGGGGTGATAGTTGATGAGGTTGGTGGAGGTTCCACCTTTATGGAAGGGGATAATATAGGAAGTTTTCCAGATGAGGTTTCTGAGATAGATCTGTTTAGTAGGATGGATACAGGAAAGGCAAGTTCATTAGCAGCCAACTGAAGGAATTCAGCAGGTAGCCCATCAGCTGCTAGTGAGGTAGGTTTAAATTTGGTTAGCAACCTTTTAACATAGTTGGTCAGGATGGGTTGAAATTGGAAGGTAGTTTTGGGTCTATCTACAGATTCTGGGTAATTAGTGGTGGTGGTTGTAGGCTGTTTTTGAACAAGGTTAGAAATAGTCTTTGAAGTATTTGTTAAATGTGTCTGGTATATTTGTGATTTTGTTAGTGGAGGTAGGAGATGGGGGTGGAGGGTCTGCCAGGGTGGAGTAAGTTGTTTATTCCTTCCCAGAATTTCTTGGGATTGTTTTGATGCTTGTTTTGTAGCTAGGAAATAGTTCTTTTTATCTAGGAGAACTGATTTTTTTGTCTCATTTCTGAGCTTTTGGAATTGTTCCTTAGCTGCTGAGGTTTTTGTGGCTCTCCAGATATACCAGGCTTTTTTCGTTTTAGAAATTTTCTTTTTAGTCTCCCTGGTAAGCCAGGGGGCTGTTTTTGTTTTGAGTTTAGTGGTACAAGCTGGAGCGTGGGCATTTAGGATGTCTAGGAAGGTATTACTGAAATGGTTTACGGCTTCTTCTCGGGGTAAAATTTTTAGTATGCTCCTATTATGGTGTTTTAGTCTGAGTTTGAATTTGTTGGGGTCAAAGTTTTTTGTGTTATGGGTTGTTAGTGATCTGGGGGTAGGGTTGGACTGGGTTTTGAATTTTAATAGAAAAGTGGGTTGATGGTCCCTAAGGGAGTCTGGGAGGATGCCTCCATGGTATGACATGTTGTTCCTATTTATTAAGATCCGGTCTAGGAGACTTTCTTTGATTTTTGGATTACCTAGTCTAGTGCTAGTTTGGATAATTTGTGAGAAATTATAGAGGTTAATATGGTTGGTGGGGGTTAATGGTTGAGCAGGTATTCCAGTCTATGTTGAAATCACTGAGGATGATGGTTTCCTGGGGAAAGTTTTAGTTTGTCCATTGTAGGAAGGCTTCCAGGGTTGTGATGTTATTGCCTGGTTGTATATAGCATGTGACAATACTGACTAACTTTTTGTCGCTAAGTTTGAGTTTAGCTAGGAGGAGTTTAGAGTTGTTGAGGGAAGGGATTTGCAGATTAGTTGTTGTGGTATTTAGGGTATTCTTATAGAGTAGTGCTACCCCTCCCCCCTTTTTACATAGTTTGTCTTGGTGAAGTACCTTGTATCCAGTAGGTAGGAATTCTTTTTCTGCTGTAATAGGCTTTAGCCAGGTTTCAGTCAGACATAATATATCAGGGCTGTAGGTGGAGAGTCATGCATGCAGTAAGTGTACCTTATTGTTAACATTTCGAATATTTAAGCACAGAATTAGCAGGCTGTTTTTTGGTTTATTAATGGGTAATTGGTTTGAGGAGAGGGTGGAATAGCTGGGGAGGTTTGCATAGGGTTAGGCCCCAGATTAGGGTGTATATCTGTTGCAAGTGTCAGTTGGTAATTTATATGGTGCAGGAGTTTAGTAAGTTTAATTAGGATGGCTATTTACAAAATTTCAGATAGCTGGGCTGGCAGTATCTCCTTTCATGACAGATAGTATTATATATTTTTTGGCATTTAGTTTAGTCTATGGTTTTGACACGAGCTATTTATTTCGGAAAGACCCTCTTGGAGGATCTTGGTGTCCTGTGGAGAGTTAATAATGGCACAGTGTTTACAGGCATCAGCAAACTTTGCCAGCCATATGTCCTTAACATTGTCTTTGACCTCTGAGAATTAAATACCAAGCAGGAGTGGCTCAAGGACAGAGCCCTGGGGTACACCACTGATGACAGGTCATTTGAAGGAGATGTTACCCCCCAACCCTAATTTCCTGGATTCTATTTATGAGCCAGTTTACTACACATTGATTTAC
The DNA here is from genome assembly GCF_019279795.1 of Protopterus annectens. Classification (NCBI taxonomy): domain Eukaryota; kingdom Metazoa; phylum Chordata; order Ceratodontiformes; family Protopteridae; genus Protopterus; species Protopterus annectens. Next base: position 1,088,605,066 of record NC_056744.1, on the reverse strand, counting down.
ATAAGGTATGATGTTTAGCTGTGAGAGTTTAGTAACAATACCTGAATGCAGATTGGTATGAAATGGCTTATCATGATCTAGATGTGTGGTGTGGACTGATTTTCCTCATATATTGCTTTAGTAACCTTCTCAAAAATGTTGGCCAGGTTGTGTGGCTTTGGTCAAGGGTTTGTAGGTTGACAATATCCTTGTTTATTAACTGCATAAGGATCCTTTGCATAATGATACAGGGAAGTAAATAGTGTGGGAAGGAATAGGCATGGAATTGTTATGGCTAGGCTTGTATAGGCCCTAGGGCCGATAGCCTAGTACCAACCTATGAACCTATGAACCTTTCCATAGCCTTACAAGTGAAGCTTATCAGACATATGGGTCTATAATTTCCTAGGTCAGTTGACACCACGCCTTTGTGCAGGGGGATGCCTGTTAACACTCCTCCTTTCACCTGGCACGTAGCTTGTTTGGAGGTTGATATTGAATACTTTCTGTAGGGGATTTGACAAGTCCTATTTCAGGCTTGGCAGTATGCATCCTGGTATGTTATCGTTCCCCACAGAAACAGTGTTATTGGCTTTGGACAGTAACTTGGGGACTTGTTCTTGTGAGATTTGGGAGGGCATTGATCAGTTATCTGATCTGACAATGTTGGAAAGAGTGAAATGAAGTTTCAGCTAAATGGGTCTGAGGTATCATTTATTATTAGGTCTGATCAATTCTAGACATTATGTCTGAGGTTTCTAAGATAGTTAAAGAAGGCTTTATGGCTATTTTTGCCCATATGGCTTTTCTTACTTCATGTCTGTAATTTGTTGATTTGGTCTGGGTCCAGAGTCCCTTGTTTAGTTTTGCAAGAGCACTTTTGGCTTCTTGAGAGTTAGATTTATTTTTGGTTTGAGTTTTTTTCTTTTATTATGCAGTCTGTTTATACTAAGGTTCCACTATACAGGTTTATTATTGAATTTGGTATATCATTTATTTCTAAGGGAGGAAAAAACAAATCTATACAGCTATTTACATTTGTGTAGAATTTGGCAGTTAAAGGATTCTACATAAGCAATGGATTCAATGAGGTGGTGATGGGGGCTTTTGAATTTTGTTCAGGTCAACATTCAGTTTTAGTAAATTGGCATTCTCATAGTCTCTGAATGCTGAGGTATTGGAAGATGCTTTAGACTTTAGTCTTAAGGTGAATGTGACTGACTTGTGGTGCAATTTACCAGGCAGAAAGTTGGTGCAGAGCTGCAAAATATTTGTATTTTTTTTTTTTAATTTTAAAATTTTAAGGATGCGTAAGTATCTAAGTTTAAGGAGGGATAGTCGAACTCTTCTAAGAGACTGTTGTTTTGTTTAATACACTTCATACCGGTTATGGTTAGCTATAATGTAAAAAGGGATTTTGCTCTTAGTAAGCTGGACATGGAGAAGATCCAGGTCATTATCTTGTCGAATAAGAATAGAAGTGACATTTTAAAAATACAGAGACACTTGCACCTTTAGTGCATTTGTCTAATGCGATAAGCTTGTATGTCTGGTGGACATTGAACCCCTGCATGGATGGAGTTCTTTCACTCATCTTGAACCAGGTCTCTGTGATGATGCATATATCAATGTCTTCCAGGGTAAAGAATGCTTGTACGTAGTAGAATTTGTTGTTAAGTCACCTAGCAATACCCTAATGCTGTCTGGATTCTGCTTATTTATTTTGAAAACTTTAGAGGATTGTCATTGCCTAAAATAGGCATTATTGGGTAGACAAGGTCCAAATTGTGACATCATTCTTGGAGATGATAGAATACTGCTCGAGATTAGGTTAATACCTACCTCAGACACATATTGCCAGACTTCCATGTGTCTCTTCATATAGTCCAGGGAGATGTGGCTTAAGTCGTTTACAACCATATGTATAATGACTGGATTCCATTGACAGTATTATCAACAAGTGCTGTCCTTTTGAAGGAAAAATTTTCTTCACTGGTGAATAACCTTGGAGTAGGTATATTTAAGATTGGAGGGTGTGAAGTTGTCCCCCCACACAGTTAGTGCAGAGGGGGGGTTTGCCTCCCTGCAAAAATACTTATGTCTGAGGTTCACCAAAAGTCATTTTGCCCTTTTTTCACGTGGACAGCACTTGATAATAGTGCTGTCGATGGATTAACATGTATCTTGATTATTCTACTATATGTGCACTTATGGTGCAAGGACTTGATTGCATGAGTGATGTGGCAGATCCTGGAACCTGATAGATGACTGACTGTGACCCTCTCTGTACACAACCTGTTGAGTGTTGCATCATTGCGTCTTACTATGGAGTGACCTATGGCTAAGATATTGGAATGTGTGGAGATTTATCTTATGGGCTTTTGAAATGATTCAATACAATTCTTAGATGTATGTCTAATAGTGGGTGTTGCCTGTGCTGCGTGTTTGTGACATTGCTAAGAGCACTTGCTTCTTAAGTTACATTGAGGAGGCCTTTGTGGTTTATATACACAGACAGACACACACATACACACACACATACACACACACACACACACACACACACACACACACACACACACACACACACACACACACACACACACACATACATGGACTTAATTACCTTTATTGAATGGCACATTTATCAACATAAATAATGTCAACACCAACTGATCAACATTATTCACGTTGACATGCTATTATGCATGTGGTGAGCATCAAGCTTGGCACTTGCAATAATATTTAAACTAAATTAAAAAGAAAACATCAATTTTTGTAAGTTGGCTGCAACCCCATGCACCCCCCCCCACCCACTAATCTTGTATTCTAACTCTGAGATTGCATAATTCTCAAGGAAAGGGCAAAATCCCCAACTCTGAGAATTGTCCTATCTGTTACTTTTGTTGACAGGTGTCAACCATTTGTTCAGTCTCTCAAACTGTGTCAACTAAATAGATGTCAGCAAAAGTGCTGCTTGGCAAAAGTAGTGACTAATATTTTTATTTACTTTATATCTATAGCTATAGCTATATCTATGTCTATATCTATGGCTTGCATTCTTTGAATCTAAAGTCAAAATATCTAAAAGTTGTTGCTGGCACAAAATATCTAAAACTCAGAATATTGAAAACTTGCAGTTTGCCCTTTCTTCACTGCTATGTGACCCAGAGTTGGTATATGTAAGTAGCAGTGGATGTGGGACACACAGCTTCACATGGAAGGGTGAATAAAACAGGTTTTACTTTTCAGTATTACAAGCCTAGCCAAGAATTTAGCCCATGTTCCGACATGTGAGCACCCGATGCCCCTGTCCAGCATGGACATAGATGGAACCCGAGTAGTGTATTTTCTGTTCCCCATCCAGTTATCCAGGTTGCACTTAAAAAGGGTTAATGAGGTACTCTGCTTGACGTGGAGAGGGAGTCTATTCCACAGAATGGGGAGTCTATGGGACACAAATCTGTCCCACCAACAAGTCCTATTGATGTCACAGATCAGGTTGAGGTTGTGTGTGCAGGTTACTCAAGTGGAGCTTGACTTCTGGACATGCAGCAGTCCCATCAAGGCAGGATCTGTGATTGTTTTGTATGCCAGACAGTGGTTACCTCTGAGCAGTCTGAGTAGAGGGACAGGGCCTTTAGCCTATGTGTGTAGGGTAGATGTTTGTGGCCCTGGATTTTCCTGTGAGGAACCTCTGTGGTCTCTCCAGCTGCTGTATGTGCTTTGTGAGGTACATGCCGAAAGGGGCATTATACTCAGTAATGGATCTTATAAGGGAAGAATACAGGGATGTCCCTGGATGAGATACCTTTACTAATCAGGTGGGCCATGTAGAAAGTTTCTGTATGATGGAGGCAATATGGTGGTTAAAAGTCAGTTTGCTATCAACCTAGGTGCCCAAGTCCCAACCAACTGATTGTGTGCGTATGACTTTGTTATTAATGTGATAATTTGTGGGGGCATTACTCTCCCTAAAGAGGATGATGTTGCATTTTTTGACATTCAGTTTGAGGCCATGTTTCTGGCACCAATCATTTGTTCATGTGAGACTCTCTTAGAGGATGTCCACATCATTAGGGGAACTGATGACAGTGCTCAGCTTGCAGTCATTTGCAAACTTGGTCAGCCATACTGGTTTTGATCTGCATCTCAGAAATGCATATGCCAAACAGCAGAAGCCCCAAGACCGATCCCTAGGGTACACCACTCCTTATGGGTCTACTACTTGAGGTAGCTTCCCATATTTTGACTAGGTTGGTTCTATCAGGAGCCACTTTGCTACCCATCTGGTAACATACAGATTGATGCCCAGCTGAGAGAGTTATCTATTATACCCAAGGGAGGAATAGTATCAAAGGCTTTGGCCAGGTCAAGGTAGGTGTTGTGCATTGTCTTCCCCTCATCCATGGCTTTGGTGACTGTCTCAAAGAAGTTGACCAAATTTAACAGGCATGACCTCCCCTTGATCAAACCAAACTGTGTGAGATTGAGTGTTTGGAGGTTGCCAATGTCCTTCTCAATGAGCTCATTGATAATCTGCTCTATGGCCTTGCAGATCAGGCTAGTTAGGCTGATGGGTGTATAATTTCCTGGATCAGTGGATGCTCCACCTTTGTGCAAAGAGATGACAGTGGCTGTCCTTCACTCAGCTCGGATGAAGGCAGTACTTAGGCTTTGGTTGAATAGGGTGCATAATGGTGCTGCAAGTTCCTGCCTAAGTTCATGTAGGATGCAGCCTGGGATGTTATCAGGTCCCATGGAGGCTGTATTTTTTGCCTTTGAGAGGGCAGTGATGACTTGCTCCCTAGAGATAAGGGGAGGGGGCAGGTACTTGGGATGTCCTGATTTACTGATGGGGGAACAGAGAGGTGAGGTTTTCACTGAATCTGTCTGCCAGCATTTTGGCTATATTTATGACATCTGTGTATGTGGTGTCCTTGACCACCAGTTCTGAGCAGATCTGAGTGCTTCCTTTGAGATTGTGGACTTATGTGAAGAAGGCCTTATGATTGTCTTTGGTAGATGTGGCCAGTTTGGACTCAAAGTTTGCTTTGCAGGATTTCACTAGTGCTCTTATTTGTTTGTTCAGGCTAAGGAAAGATTGCTTCCAATTAGGCACCTGCTCCTTCTTGGTCCTGGACAGCATTTTTTTTTATTACAGATTTTTTTTATTGCAGATGTCCACCAGACAGGTTTACTCTTCCTTGAGTAGGATGATTTTGTTCTGCTGGGTATTCCTGATTCCATGCAGCTATATAAATGCTAGATATGGAGAGAGAGGGAGAAACATGGAGTTTTCTGTTCTAGGAATATACAACAAGCTACTTCTTTCTTTCTTTAAAAAAATGACTTAGGAAGCAAATAAAGCTGAAATACTAAGCTTAGTTCATTTAAAAAAAAATCTAACAACATCAGGCTTGAATAACATGCCTTATAATGTGTTTCTAAATGTTGTAGATGAACTATAAAACCGCGAAATCTGAAAACTGTGTGCATTTAAGTTTTCACACATTGAAGTGTTCTGGAATACATCACAACCTGAATTACAAACCAACTGCTATAAGCAGTTGCATTTTTTTGAATGCAGTTGAGTCAGCTATATAAGTCTTAAGAATTTTGCCTTGAGTAGCCTGTGCTGCTGATGTTTATGGATAAAGCTTGCCCTACAGCTCAGGTGACCTGAACTTGAATAGTATTTCTGCTCTTGACAGCATAGGCAGAGAAGATGGTTGTGCTGGAATTGAGGGATGCGTTCAGACTCAGGATGCACTCAAATGTTGATCTCTGCAGTGAGAACCAAGAGGAAACAACCACATGGTGATACCTGTGGCCAAGAGGAAAAAACACATGGTGATAACTGTGGCCAAGAGGAAACAACTACATGGTGATACCTGTGGCCAAGAGGAAAAAACACATGGTGATAACTGTGACCAAAAGGAAAAAACATATGGTGATACTTGTGACCAAGAGGAAAAAACACATGGTGATACCTGTAGGCAAGAGGAAACAACCATATGGTGATACCTGTGGCCAAGAGGAAAAAACACATGGTGATACCTGTGGCCAAGAGGAAACAACTACATGGTGATACCTGTGACCAAAAGGAAAAAACATATGGTGATACTTGTGACCAAGAGGAAAAAACACATGGTGATACCTGTAGGCAAGAGGAAACAACCATATGGTGATACCTGTGGCCAAGAGGAAACAACCACATTTTGATACCTGTGGCCAAGAGGAAACAACCACATGGTAATACCTGTGGCCAAGAGGAAACAACCACATGGTGATACCTGTGGCCAAGAAGAAACAACCACATGGCTGGATGAAGCAGACTTGCTGTTGTCAGTATCTTGTCATAGTGAGCAACGGTTGCACTGATGCCCATTGAACCTCGCCCATAGGATGGTATCGGGTTGGCAGAGTTAATGGTGCTTCAGACTACATTTGGAGTGGCTAAGGTTGATTCTGTAGACTAAGCAGATGAGGAAAAGACCTGCAGAAGATGATGGTCAGCTACAAGAAGCCAAAAAGAGATGCAAAACATGTATATTTTTGAATACTGTAAGCCACTTACAAGTCATCAATAAAATATGAAACTTAACAATTCAAATCACATACAAGTCAAATTGCTTGCAAAACAAAAAAATAACAACAGACTATTCATTAATTTATTTACTCTTTGTTGACTAGTTTAGTCCCACTAGGCCAGTGCCATCTTCTCAGGAGGGAATGACAACACCCAATATGGTTTTCTTACTAATGAGGGGAAATATGCCAGAGCACTGAGGAAATTTCTCTACCTTTTTTGATATGGTAAGTGTATAGGATCTTTTACATCCACATCTGCTACCACCAGTTCTGACATCTCATCTAAAGGATAGCACACTCAGGAATACAGCAACCCCCCAACCCCATATGCTGCACAACAGTGTCAACATTAAAATACTAATTCAGGGAGTTTATATAGGAACAGAACCCACACCCATCTGGCCTTCTAGTACCAAAGTGAATATGCTGTCTTATGAGCCAACGACATGCTAATACTTGTTTTCAAAATAAACACTGAACTAAGAAGTTTATCTTATAACCAGCCAGTAAACTGCGAATAAGACCATGTAATGTAAGTTGGTGCACTTAAGGTCAAAACAAGATTCTTCAACTGCATTTCAGTGAATCCCATTTAACATCAAAGGCATCAAAAGAGACATTTGAATTCAGTGAGTCTCTGAAATATGGAATTAATTCATAAGTCAACAAAGTGAACTGAATAAGAATTTCATAAAAAATAAACAAACAAAATAACCGAATTTATAGGGTAAACAAACACACATGTCCTTCTTTTCCCTGTTTATTTACAAGGGCAGGTCTGCTTAAATCTATTTTTCGTGTGTTTTAAAAGTGCTGGTGTATACTCCAGATGTGCATGAACTGGGGAAACAGCTTTCTGGGTAATTAATATGGTATCACTGTTATCAGTGCAAGCAATGTTTTAAGTATGCTAATAATATAGATGTGTATTGTGGTGTTTCAGCAGGTGTCTGATAAACTTCTTTAGTGGACCAATGGCAAATTCTCTAGTCTGCATGACAAAATGCGGGTATAGTACATTTTGACTTAAAATATGCCACATACAGAAACAATGGAGAGTAAGTGAGTCTAGATGTGACTTGCAGCTACTTGTTATTTATTTAATTTTGTTTTGTAACTGTGAAAACAAACTGGACCAGGAACTATTTTCTTTCATTACATGGGCCAATGTAGTAGCAACAAAACACTGAAGAACATCCATTAGTCATCAACAATGCAATACAATAGAAGAAAATTAATGCTTGCAAAAAATATAGTACAGAATGAGTCAATTTTCATAGTTTACTGAGACCATTCATGAGTGTAACATCTGTGTTCTCTCCAACATCTCTGATGAAATCCAGTTCTAGGTTCTCATATACTTCAAACTGTAATGGGACAAATAAAAATGTTTAACTTTTATATTGCAGTTAATTGCAAGGAGTGTTGATAGCATATCAGTGTAAGAAATATACTGGTATAATAGTTTGTGGCAAAGTGTTAACTTAAGGTTACCAGATCCCTGTTTTCAAAGGTAGGCTACAGTAGACAGTTATGTCGTACTGAAAAAAAAACTTAAATTAAAAATACTCAACTACTAAGAGGAAAGGCCTTTTTCTAAAATTTCTTAATATGTTAAAAATATGCTATTATATCAAAAATATTTTAATATAATACAAAGCAAAAGACAATTAAAATTCTAAAAACTTGACTCATGATTTTAGTAATAACATGAAAACAGTTTTTTTTTTTAGGTGTGCTCTGCTGTGTAAATTGATACATTTCAGTAACAAATGTCCATAGAGCATCTGAAAAGAGCAATACTAAGTATGGGACACACACTTAACACTCCTGATTTTGTTTTTCTCTCCATGCAGGAAACATTGTTTATTGCCTTTTCACTGCAGTGTAGCACCAGATGGCCTTAGTATGTTATAGATGTGCCTTTTAAATCTAAGGTGAATGCTAGTACAAAATTATTTCAGATTTAATTCTACCTGGTTTGTTTTTTATCATACTAAGAAGGACAGCTACCCAGCCTTCACTAAAATCTAAGAGATTCACCTTAAAGAATATGGATGGACTTGAAAGAATTTTATTTAGCCAAAGTAGTTCCAAGACAGAATATTCCAGAATATCATAGGCCACGGTGGTGCAGCGGTTAGCATTGTCGCCTCACAGCAAGAGGTTCTCCCGTTCGATTCTCGGCTGGAGCACCTTCTGTGTGGAGTCTGCATGTCCTCCCCGTAGTCGGGTGACGATAAAGACATACAGGTAGGTGCGAGTGTGAATGGGTGTGCCTTTCTTTAAAGGTTGGGCATCAGGCTGGCAACTCGGCACTGTAAAAATCCAATCATGAGCGGACCGGCGACCCCTAACCAGGAAAAGCCGAAAGACTTTTTAGTTCCAAGACAGAATATCCAAGGTTTCAAAAAGCCTGCTTTAGCAAATCAGACATGTTTTACTTCTACCTTTACAAAATATTCTACTGAAAATGGAAAGAAAACTGTTGGTTGTTATCCAGTAGTGCAGATAATTTGTCATATACAAAAGAGCACATTATTCACTTAATGAATTCAGTTTTAGTGTCCCTCATTTTTTAAAGAAATTTCAGCTTCTATTATACCCACTATAAAGAAACATACCAAGAAATGAGGAAACTATTGGTTAGATAGATTAGTGTTCCAGAACTGCAGAATTTAGCATTGCTGCCTGCCAGTGTTTGGTTCTCTGCTTCCAGTCCTTATGCAGGCCGGTATACCATCCAGGTTCCATAGCTTATCATTGTCTGGCAGTTAAGGCTATGAGCTATTACTGAGCTGTTTCCTGTAGTTCGTGGTTTGATTCCCTCAGTCGCATTTGTCTACTGTGCTCCTCTGGGCAAGTCATATAACTAGACAGCAGTTTTGCCTAGTGGGCTTTCCCAGTTAAAAAAAAATGTCCATAACCTGCTGGAAAAGGCTTCAGTTTTTCAAGCGCCTCAATAGGATAAAGTGGATATCAAGAAACAAACAACTCTGCTTACTGTTCAGAAAATTGTCTTTTTATCTTTATACTCTTATTTTCATAGGTATCATAAATATTTATTTTGATGGGATACAGATTCTATCAGATGTAGTCCCTTGGACTTAATAGCAACATCACTTTCTTTCACACATAAATAGCTAGATATCTGGCTTGAATAGAATCAAGCATATGATTAGCATTCAGAGATGCAATATTCATTTTTCAGCAAGATGGCATTCCAGGGCTGGAGACTAGGAAAAGTGTCTGTATTTCTTTCATTTGCTAATAGAGATAGTGCTGCCTCCATGACTTGTGACTGTCAGTCTGTGCTCATGAACAATGTCTGTTTTTGTACAACTCACTATATGCAATCCTCTCAATACAGGAAGAACATCAATATATGGTATAAAAATGCTCACTAGTCATTTCCAAAACTGGGGGCTCCAATATCACAGTGAGAGAAGAACGCTGTAGTGGTTCACTTGCCTTTACTCACCATAACTTTGCTAAAACAAATGTTGTAAACATCAATAAACTGTGATACAAGAAAAGTGAATAACATCCTGCTAAGTCACTACATTTATGTCACCTGAAGCTGAATAACAAAGGCAAACTGAAGAAACAATCACTGAGGCTTTCAGAAAAAGTAGAGGATAATAGCTAATAATGTCTGAACATGAAAAGAACAGAAAAACTTGGAAAATAAGAAACACAGAAAGCTGCCCTAACAGTTTTCACCTGGGCCTTATTTGTGCAATAATTATATTCTTTATAAAAACAATAAAAATAATCTGCCTTAAAGACAGCTAAACAGTGTTTCTAATTGATTACCTGAATACACAACAAGTGGAATGCATTCCTTTAATCCAGGTGACCTTTAAACAGCAGAGTTTGAATAAGGTGAAGCTTGTAGCTGTCATAGGCCCTACCACTGGGATTTATTTGGCTGCCAGCTAAATTAGGTATCAAATCAATAATGGATCAAGCAGAAAATAAGTAGAATCCTAACTGCTAGGACAGAGAAGCGAGAGAGCACATGAGCATACTAAATAGACAGGTTCATCAGACTGACAATGTTTACAGCATGCAGCCTAGAAAAAAAAGTATTTGAAGAATTAAGAAAACAGTTAAGCCAAAACACAGAGGAATAACCACACTGCAGTTGTATATGCAAGCTTTTTTCTTGTGGAAATGTGGTTTATGTGTCAGATTGCATTCCATGCCAATCAGTTAAGTTGTGGCCTACATAAACACATCATGTGAGTTTTGACAGGGAGACGGGGTGAAGCAGGGTGTCAGGGTAAAGCAGAGGATAATAAAATCACTTTAGATTTATTTCTCTAAATTGGAAACTTCATGCTTACACCTGACTAAATCATCAGCCTGAAACTGTAGCTTGCCTCCCACAGAAAATGTATGAAACTCAATATGATCTTTGTTTAACAAGGGCCAATCAAGTTAACCTAATGAATTCAACAGATGTGGCCTACAGGCCTTATTTGGCTGTTCTAATCCTATAGGGCTTTATCAAACAAGTCTTCAGTGTACCCATCCTACCCTTTAGGATCTCTTTTAAGAAATTTAAGATCTGTCTGAGGAGCCTTTGCAAATTTTGCTGGACTCCCAGAAGCTGCAAAGCTGCTTATCCCCCACCTCCTGTTCAAGTGGGCCAGTTTAATGTGGAACACATATGTTATTATTCCATATTAGCCATGGTCTTCATAAATTTGACAAATATTAAGCAAACACTGCAGGTGGTCAGCAACTGGGCCAAGCAGTTGGTGTAACATTCCTTCTAGATTTTGCGCACAGGATACAAGGACAGCCACAGCTTTCAACCTCCTGTGCTGTCCTTTCCTTCAATGCTGTGGGTAACCTCTGTCATTTTACAGCAGCCAGCAAGCCTCCTGTGAGCAGGATGTCTCTTTGTTTAAGTCTAGCCATAAGGAGCTGGTTAAAAACTAATAAATGAGCAGTAAAATGTGGATAATACTGTCTCTGTAAAATCAACATTGGTTGTGTTCCTGCAGAGAGCCTTCAGTCAGGCTGTCCAAATCCTAACTGCTTGGAGCTACATTTTAAAAGCTGCAGAAGTGTAGATTTTTATTTCTCTTTTCTCTTGCTACTCTGGTAATGATAATTCTATGTAGCTAAACAAGAAAACCTGAACACGTAGGTCTTGACCCTTGAATGACTTCAGGCATCTCTCACTTTTTTTTTTAGCTTTACCCCCCTCCCCCCTTAAAAAAGTCTCCATTTCAAAATGTCTAAAATTTGTTTGCAACAATATTACTTGACAGGTGAAATCAAATTAGATGATGAATAGATTGTGGAGCCTACAGAGAATGGAGGAGTTGTGGCAATCTGAAGCAGAAAATAGCCAGCCAGGAAATGCCTAAAGAGAAACCATCTGGAGTATTTGGTGTTGGCAATTAATTTGTAACTTCTCACTCTGTTCATGAATGAACATTTAAAAAAAAACAAAGCTCACATTTTAAAAATTCTTTCAGTTTGTATGAATAGTTGATTATTATTATTATTATTATTTGGTAATTCCAGTGCCACAGATCTCTTGTCAGTTTGCTTCTTGTGTCTGTTCAATTAGGTGATTAAAGTTTTGGAAGGCCTCCAGGTTCCCCTTAGGACTGTATTTAACATCTGTAAACCTGCCACTTTGCTTTGCCAAGGTAAACAGCATCACATACAGTTCAAAGGTGAGCAAGACGAAATGTTTCCCTAAGCCTGAATGGAATCTGTCTTGGGACATAACACGCCAGACCTAGGGGAGGCGGGAGTGTTCCCTTGTCTTCAGCATGACTGCCACTGCAGCATCTGTGTACACAATGATCACTTCTCCCACACAAATACTGAAAATTTCTCATTAAAAATTATTGCTGTGTCAACACAGGAGGCCAAATCTGACCCCAATCTGGAAAAAAATGCATATTTGTTTGAGCAACAGAGAGAGAAACAGGCCAAGTGAACTACCTTATGTAGAGACAGAGATATTGAAATGACAAATATGCTGCTACCTCCAAGTTCCTTTCTCCCCCCTTTTGTGTCACATCTCTACCTCGTAATATCACATCATGTCTGCTCACTTACCCATCACTTATTCACTTACAAATTACACTTGTAAAAAACTGATGAAATTCATATGCAGCAGTTACAGAATTATAAGCAGGAGAAGGCAAAACCCATTTGTACTTTAGATTTTTTTTTTCATTTGTACGTCACAAGTTTTATATCGTACTGTTTCTGACTAAGTTGAGAACCTCAAATCAGATTTATTGCTGCTGCACTAATGAACAAAATAGGTTGTTGAATTATAATATGTGTCAGGTATGACACAGATAAGAACTTCAGTGAGCCCATCACAGCTGATGCTGCTTTCTATAACACTTTTTAACCCTCATGGTACTGTACAGATGATGTCAGCTGTTTTCGCATCCACACCTCATCTGCCAAATCACATTAGGCGAACTGTTTTGGGCTATTTTTTTTTCTCTCTCTTTTTTTTTTTTTTTTTTTGACATCCTCAAACAAGTACAGTTTCCCTGGTGGAAAATGTTTGGGAAAACAATTAAATGACAATGACTTTATAAAGCTAAGATTATTAATGAATGTTCTAAACAAGTATGCAAACTGGGATATATGAGTGCTTTAGAAAAGATATAGTGGGAACTTGTGCTTGGCATAAGCAGAAATTCATGTATTGCATGATCACATCTTCCACTACCGTCATATTTTCATGATGGCATTTTGAAATTCTAGAGAAATAACTTCAATCTTCACAATAGTAGAACCAAATATTTGGGGAAATATGCAATATGTCCTTAATAGTGTTGTCTCAAAGAATTTACTTATTTAACATTTGATGACTGGGAAAGTCTAGCCAGGACACAGCTTATTTTTATCAGACACTTAGGGAGAAACACTGCAGAAGCATGTCTGTTGGAATGGGGGAGAAAACCCATGTGAATACAATGAGGATATGCAGACTCCACACAGAAGGTGCCCCAGCTGAGAACTGAACCAGAAATCCACTTATTGTGAGGTGATAGTTTTGACCACTGCACCACTGCAGCACCCAAGTATTCCACATAATCTTAGGTACAACAGTCTCAGAGCTAGTATAGGGGCCAACCTCTCTCCCCCTTGAAAAATGTATTTCAATGACGTAAGACATTGCTGAAGTTGTTTGAACTCAAGTTAATTTTTCAAAGTGACAGTAGTTGCCGGGTGTGGCTCATACTTTTGAATGGCAACTCAGTATATTATAGGAGGCATGCTAGCATTCTCTACATCATCTTCCTTCTCAACTATTAAGTATTAAAGCACTTAAAGGGTTGGGAGGGTGGCCTAATGGTTAAGGTGTTTGCCTTACAAACACAAGGTGCAGGGTTTGAGTCTCACAAGGGATAATTGTCTAGGCTTAAAATGGCTCGGAAGGGCAGTTAACTTAATATTAACCTATGAATTTTTCCAGGGGGTTTCATACCAATGTGTCTCATATATATGATATGTAAGTAAGGGAGGTTGGCAAGCCAGATCCATAACTTCGGGATAAGGATTAGCTCTAAGGGCTGGGTCAGTCGGGCTCGGGCGTGAAGCGGGGCTGGGTGCGCACCGAGGCTGGACGAGGTATCGCCAGCACTTACTGTGCCCCCCTCCTGGTGGGGTCAGCAGGTATGGTGGCGGTGACTCTGGACGTGCACCGGGCCCTTCCTGTGGATCGCCCCGGCTGTGGTGGGCACCAGTCCCGATAGGAATCCCGCTAGCAGCTGACTTAGAATTGGTGCAGACCACGGGAATCCAAAGTCCTTGCAGGACTGGGGATCTTTAAATCCCCAGTCCTGCTCTCAGCTGCTGCTTGTCCCTGGCTTTAGCGTCCACACCTACACAATCCATCCTGCTCACATAAAACAATCGCCTAGTGACTGTACCCTGCTGAACAGCTAAGAACTGATCACACAGATAGACTTGTATCTATCTGCTTCACCCCCAACAAGAAAGGTTCCAATCTACTCCCTGAGCAGTACACTTTCAAGGAGCTGAGAAAATATGTTAATTGATGTTTACCTCACATAATGTATTATAATTTTGCCTAATTTCTTGCTAGGTGGTTAGAGCACACTCCCTGCCAAGACTCCCAGCAGCCATTTCCCTTCTCACTTTGCACCCCCAATATTCTCCCTTATCTAAACCTTGTAAATGTATAGAATCCTTAGTTTAACCCCCAGAAGCTAGTATCTGAACCATATAACCTACAAACTTACTGCATTAAGTAAAGTATTATATTTCAACACAAACAGGCTGTTAGTAAGGTGTTAGCCCCTTAGATACTTTGTTGACCCAGTGACCCTGCCCTGTGCCCCCTCACCTTGAGCTTTGCTCTCTGCTCCACTGATTGTTTTCTGCTTTGCTGGCTAAGTCTTCTTTGCTCCAACCCGCTTTGTTTGCCCTGTGGGCTCACTCCACTCCCCTACCCTGCCCTCAATTCTCACCCACCCCCCCACTACTCCTACCTTTATTCCCACCTCTATTCTCCACCCCATTATCTCTCAACCAATCCCACACTCTTCTCCTCATCAACCACTCCCACTCCCATCCTCCACCAATTAACCGACCTCACCCCAACCTTATCCATCATACCCCCTACACTTTTCCACGCCCCCACTCCTTCTCTCACACTTACCCACTGACACCAAACTACCTATTCCCACCTCCTCAATTTACCATGCTCTCTCCACTTTCTGTAACCCTTTCCTTCCATTCATTCTTCTTACTTCTTCTAGTCACTCTGATCCATCCTACCTCTTATCCCACCTCCAAACTCCCCCCTTCTTTCCTAACCCCACCTCCTCAACCAACTCCCTTCCTATCCCTACAACCTCTCACTTTCACACCATATCCTCCTCTCTTGTTCAACCAAATCCACTCCACTATTACAAACGTAAGATCACATCCTCCTGATTGAAGCACAACACACCTAAAGCAATATTGCTTTCCCACATTACTCAAGGAGGAAACCCAAGCTCCTGCTCACATCTTCCTTTGCCAACCTCTTCTTATCAGGAGACATGCACCCCAACCCCGGACCAAAGACTAGGACCAACCACACTGCTCCAATCACTACTCATACCACCAAGCGTAAATATCTCAAACTGCTTACCATTAACACCCAGAGTTTGAGAAATAAAATATCCCACTTCCATGCTTGGCTAAACCATACTCTACCAGATATAGTTGCAGTCTCTGAGACCTGGCTAAAACCACACATTCCTGACTCTTAAATCCTACCCCCTGGGTTCCAAGCACTCAGACAAGACCGCCAAAATAAGAAAGGAGGATGAGTAGCCTTAATTTACTCTAGTCTACTCTCCATTACTCCCTACCCAAACCCCATTCCTCAGTTCAATAACGCTGAACTAGTCAAAGGAATACTCAAAATGGATGACCATAAAAACATTTGTGTTATGGCCCTCTACATTCCCCCTGAAAACAACAGCAATACACTTGAAGAAATATTTCTGTGGGCCACATCCAATATTACACTTGAGACATACATTTTAGGGGATTGACTGGAACAAAATCAATTCCAAAACTCCCTACATTTCTATCAATCTATTTAACTTCACACCTTATATGTGACATCACCAGACCCAACAAAAAGAATCCCCCAGGGACCACTTTTGACTGGATGCTTGTCTCCCACCCAAATAAAATCTCACACTCAGGCACCTTACCAAACTCCATGAGTGACTATTTGCCAGCCTTCATCCATAGAGAAACCCCCATCCATTCCTCACCTTCACCAATACATCCATACTCGAAACCTCACTAACTTTAACCCCACAACTTTTTCCTACTCCCTCAAACTCACAAACTGGGACAGCCTAAAAACTCTTCCTCTAGATAATGTTGTAGACTTCTTTAACTCTACCTTCTTAAATACCCTGAACTCCCAAGCCCCACCTAGAACAAAACATATAAAACCCAACTCTGCCCCATGGCTAACTAAAGAAACTAAAACTCTTATGCAACAAAGAGACAAGGCCTGAAAACTTTATCAGCACAATAAAGACCCTGACTCCCTTCTGAAATATAAGCCACTCCACAACCTAGCCAAAAAACAAATTATAAAAGACAAAAAATCCTACTATACCAAACTTCAGGCTAACCATTCCAAAAACCCCAAACAATTTTGGAACTCCATCAACTCTCTTCTAAACCCAGGTACCAAACAAAACCCTTGCCCAGACACCAGCAAAACAGATCTAGAAATAGCTACTCTATTCAACTCCTTCTTTACGAACTCTATAGCAGAACTCACCAAGACCTTCCCAAATAACAACCCCTCCACCACCCTCAAAGCCTCCTCCCTAACCTCTACCAAACCTCGCATCCCAAGCAATCCTCCTTCATTTCAACTCAAACCCATATCCACTGCTTACATAAAAAACTTCTCTCCAAACTCAAGCCATGTTCCAACGCCCCTGACTATATCCCCCCACTATTCCTAAAACTTGCAGCTGATGGTATCGCAGTCCGTATCAGCATTCTCATTAATAGAGCCATTCAGGAATCCTATTTACCCAAACTATGGTGCTCTGCCTTTATCCTACCCCTCCACAAAGGAGGCAAAAATAACATCTTTTCAAACTTCCGACCTATAGCCATTCTCTCCCCTATCTCAAAAATTCTTGAAAAATGCATCCACCTACAGCTCATGCCTTTCCTTACCAATAATCAACTGTTCACCCCTACTCAGCACGGTTTCCACCCTGGCCACAGTACTATAACTGCTCTTCTCTCTTACCTAGACATAGTAAACCATGCTCGAGACTCTGGAGAAATTGTATCTACAGTCCTCCTTGATCTCTCCAAAGCATTTGACACAGTCTCCCACTCCCACCTCCTTAAACACCTCTCTAACCTTAATCTATCTCAAAGCACACTAACCTGGTTCAGTAGCTATCTCACTGACAGATCTCAGGCTGTCAAGTGGTAAACTGGCACCTCAACCTTCCTTCCCACCCCAACCAGGGTTCCCCAAGGATCCATACTTGGTCCAATGCTCTTTAATATATTCATTAATGATTTCCATGCTGCCATCCCAAACACTAAGATAGTACAATACGCAGATGACTCAACCCTAGTCTGCCCCACTTCTAACCTACCAGAGCTCCAAACACTAACTCAAATCGCTTTCTCAACTACAGAGAACTGGATGCATCAAAATCACCTCTCCCTAAATGCCAACAAATCTAAGATATTACTTTTCACTCCCTCTAAATCCCTCACTATCAACAAAAACTCTTTCAAAATAATTAGCCATACCAACTCATCCATAGAAGTTGTTTCATCTGCTAAACTTATTGGGGTGACTATTGATGAACACCTAAGATTCGATACTCATATTCAGCTAAATATTAAGAAAACACATCAAAAACTTGGTATGTTGTACAGAAACTCACACTTTCTCTTACCATCTACAAGACAAACACTCGCCACTACCTACTTACTACCATCATTCTTGTATGGTGCTCCTCTTCTAACTAACCTATCTTCCTTTATCACTTCCAAACTAGAAATCTGCTACAACAAAAATCTCTAAATTCGCCACTAAATCCAAATAAACCTCCCACCACTGTTTATCTCTCCACCAGCTTCAGTGGCTAGAACTTCCCAACTTCCTTATCTACCACCAACTCACTTCAGCCCACAAACTAATTTTTAAACCCACCAGTTGCCCAGCTCTAACTAACATCTTACCAACATACACCCCTCACAGAACTCTAAGATCTGCCCACCAAAATCTACTTTCTGTATACAAACCAAACCGTCCCACCGGCCAACTTCTCCTATCATTTTCCCTAGCAAAAAAAATGGAATTCTCTCCCTCCCACTCTAAGAACCTCAGAAAACCTTGAACACTTCAAAACTCAGCTCCATTCCCACTTCACCCAAAATTGGAACTGCAGTTGCACTCAATCCACCTAGCTCACTAAGCCCCTACCACAAGTTAATCTACCCCATACTGACTACCTAAAACAGTATCCTCACTTTGAATATAACATTACTTAGCATTCTTTATCTTAAATGTATATATTGTAAATAGCTTTCTAACTGTCCTCCTTCCCCTTTCTGGGGAAGATTCTCTCTATTGGCAGTTCTTAAACTTTGATGCTATTAACTAAATCATCCTCACTTTTCATCCTGAATGAGGATGTATACACTTCTCATCCTGAATGAGGATGTACACACTTCTCATCCTGAATGAGGATGTATACACTTCTCATCCTGAATGAGGATCTATACACTTCTCATCCTGAATGGTGATGTATACACTTCTCATCCTGAATGGTGATGTATACACTTCTTATCCTGAATGGTGATGTATACACTTCTTATACTGAATGGTGATGTATACACTTCTCATCCTGAATGAGGATGTATACACTTCTCATCCTGAATGGTGATGTATACACTTCTCATCCTGAATGAAGATGTATACACTTCTCATCCTGAATGGTGATGTATACACTTCTCATCCTGAATGGTGATGTATACACTTCTCATCCTGAATGAAGATGTATACACTTCTCATCCTGAATGGTGATGTATACACTTCTCATCCTGAATGGTGATGTATACACTTCTTATCCTGAATTGTGATGTATACACTTCTCATCCTGAATGAAGATGTATACACTTCTTATCCTGAATGGTGATGTATACACTTCTCATCCTGAATGAGGATGTACACACTTCTCATCCTGAATGGTGATGTATACACTTCTCATCCTGAATGGTGATGTATACACTTCTCATCCTGAATGAAGATGTATACACTTCTTATCCTGAATGGTGATGTATACACTTCTCATCCTGAATGGTGATGTATACACTTCTCATCCTGAATGAGGATGTACACACTTCTCATCCTGAATGGTGATGTATACACTTCTCATCCTGAATGAAGATGTATACACTTCTCATCCTGAATGGTGATGTATACACTTCTCATCCTTGAATGAGGATGTACACACTTTTCATCCTGAATGAGGATGTACACACTTCTCATCCTGAATGAGGATGTATACACTTCTCATCCTGAATGAGGATCTATACACTTCTCATCCTGAATGGTGATGTATACACTTCTCATCCTGAATGGTGATGTATACACTTCTTATCCTGAATGGTGATGTATACACTTCTCATCCTGAATGAAGATGTATACACTTCTCATCCTGAATGGTGATGTATACACTTCTCATCCTGAATGAAGATGTATACACTTCTTATCCTGAATGGTGATGTATACACTTCTCATCCTGAATGAAGATGTATACACTTCTTATCCTGAATGGTGATGTATACACTTCTCATCCTGAATGAGGATGTACACACTTCTCATCCTGAATGGTGATGTATACACTTCTCATCCTGAATGGTGATGTATACACTTCTCATCCTGAATGAAGATGTATACACTTCTTATCCTGAATGATGATGTATACACTTCTCATCCTGAATGGTGATGTATACACTTCTCATCCTGAATGTTGATGTATACACTTCTCATCCTGAATGAGGATGTACACACTTCTCATCCTGAATGGTGATGTATACACTTCTCATCCTGAATGAAGATGTACACACTTCTTATCCTGAATGGTGAAGTATACACTTCTTATCCTGAATGGTGATGTATACACCCCACCTTCTCTAGTTCTTTTCTGTCTGTCTCATCTCGATACTTTTTAAATAATGTACTTTCCACCTACATTCACCCTTCTATGCAAATTTGTGTTTACAAAAGTCATTCTATAACTACATTCTAATAAATAATTACAGTCAAATGAATAACAACTGTTATATTACAACCGTACTCTCATCTACCTCCTCAGTGCAACTAATCATCTGTCTCAACTTGTCCCAATCCTAATACAATTGCATGTATGAATATAACGTACAAATGTATGTTTGCAATACATGTTGCCATTTTCTGACTGTACCCTAATATGTTTTACTATGCAATATAACTTTTTGCTTATTGTCACTGTGTATCATAGATATGTAATAATACTTTATTGCTTATTTTTACTGTGTTTTTGGAGCTTTTCTCCCAGGCCTCCACTGAAAACGGGCTCCCTGAGCCCAGTGGACCTCCCCGGTCATCAAACTGGAAATAAATAATAAATAAATAAATATATGTATATGGTACACATCGGTATGAAATGGTACACTGCACATATTACACATATATATATATATATATATATATATATATATATATATATATGTGTGTGTGTGTGTATGTGTGTGTGTGTGTGTGTGTGTGTGTGTGTGTGTGTGTGTGTGTGTGTGTGTGTGTGTGTGTGTGTGTGTGTGTGTGCAGATATATGAACTCCAAGATTTCTGTACCTCGGAGTATGGATATTATGTGCCAAAGTACACCACGTTCACAGCATAACAGTCACAGTCTTCAGAATTTCAGCAGCTGCCTCCCTATATCCATTCATAACTCTGGTGGACTGCTTAGGACAGGGGCCAGGTGTATGTCAGAGTACTGAAACATTAATAGCCCTTGTCCATTCACTACCAAGAAACATTTCCCCATGTCAGAAAACTGAACACACAAGAGGACACGTGGAATGATCATGGCATGAACTGTCTGTGTGTGGGATGTGTATAAAGGCAATCATCACATGTATCTCTTTGGAGCGTAGCAATAGGCTTGCATTTACATACACGGAAGTCTTACTATGTGTAAGCCATCCGTAACTCTGGACTCATGACAATTAGCTTTAAATACAAATTGTGAAGTATTTCTGAAGTACTCAGTTATTAAATGTAACACAGCAATTCAGAGTAGGGGTCACTTGGTGTTTTCCCCGGAATAATGAGTGGCATGGTACACTGGACATATGAGCAATTATGTTAATTATTCACTCATTGGTGGTTCCAAGTAAAAACTGAAACTTTATAACGCTTAAATGAAGCAGATTCATGAATTCAGTCTGAGTTCTTCCTCTCCTGCATTACTGGGAGAAAATTAAGACTGAAGAAATGAAAGTCTGAACCTCCTTTTCCAGTACATGCTGTACTGTTCAGACATGATGATCCTCTCAGCCACTTTCTCAAGGAGAGAACATTGTAATATAAGCAATGTTTCATAACAATCTTGGCTTTTCCAGGCAGGCCAGAAAATGATCTGGCATGCACCCGTTGGTATTATCAAGGTTTCGTTCTACAAATATGCCATTGGTGCTCAGTTGAATTTCTGCATGATATGCAAGGTCACCTTGTCAACAGCAATACAAGGAAAAGAAAAGGTGGCAGGATCCAATCAATAATATGACTATGAAGGCTGAGATGCCTTCAGTACAGAATCGTCATGTCCTCCCTGTGTTTGTGTGCGTTCCCTCTTGGTGCTCCATTTACCTCCCACATTCCAAAGATAAGCAGTATGTGGATTGGACACTCTAAATTGGCCGTAAGTCCGAATCTGCATATGTGCAAGTGTATGATATGGTAGAACAGCTATTACAGGACTAGCCATCCAAGGATGTGAACCTTGGCTCTAGATGATTGTCACTGTTGGTGTGACACCCTGATCTCATGTACAAAAATGGAAAAACAGGTTATGGATGGTTAGCTGGAGACTATTAATGTACTTAGGAAATAGAATCTCTCAGCTAAGATTCTGAAATGAGTTTTAATTAAAAAAAATTGAATTTTTGCACATTTTTACAGAAGATGAAAGTTTGTATTCAGTTGTAGACACAGTAGTGTTAAAGTATATTGCAATAGTACTATTAGTGGCATTTACATGTCTGTGTCTGAGACATGATATATTTCACTTATCAAAAATCGTGCAATATTCAAATCGCCACAACTGCAGATATAACTACTGACTAAAACAGAAGCAACTAATTAGACTGCTACTGTCCATTGTGTAAAAGTCTCCACCATTTTGTGAAAATTATGGATATTGACTTCTCGTTCATTTATTTGATTAGCCTTACATAATATACAAATGCTATTCAGTTTGCTGAAGTCATTACAGAATCCAATGCTTCCAGCAGGATTAGGACTAACACTATAGGGCATTTTTATTATTTTGTGGCTCTTCCATCACTCCTATCTTGAGCACCTTTTAAGCTTTTTCTCCTAGTTATTATTTTTAATTATTTTTTAGACCATCATCCACCCTGAAGTAAGCCCGCTGTATAGTACACATCCATAATACAGCCTAGGTAGCAGTAAAGAAGGATTATTCTCTGTCTTAATGAATAAGAAAGGTGCAGTCTTACCATATAAAGACTATCTAGCATTGGCTGAATTTTTGGACTGACAAAGGGAGTTGTTCCCCTTATCTCATAATATACAAGTGACGCCTCCAGGTGCATCTGTAGTTAACTCCTACTGATGACTCTAGGCGTCAAATATTGCTTGTTCATATTTGCATCAAACCATACTATGTACAAGGTTTTTAAATATTTCATATTAAAGCTTACACAATGGCAAACTCAACTGTATTAATGTTTGACCTCTGTCTAGTGCAGGTATTTATTTTTTTTTATTTATTGACATTTATTAACCGGGTAGTGTCCGACTGGGCAAGGAGCACGTTTTCAGTAGAGACCTGAGGAGAAAAAATCCACAAACTAATGATAAAAGTTAAATTATTCAAAAACTCCAGTAAGTAGTCATAAATAATCTAGTACAAACAGTAAATATGAAGCGTTTGTAACAATTTTGGTAAGAAACTAACAATGGCAGACAGAGAAAAGTTGAAAGGTCAGAACATGAAAAATCAAATTTAAAGACATACACATTGCTGAAATACAGGGATAATTGACCATTTCAGTACTTGAAAAGCCTACCTATGCTTGCACCCAAAGTTGAAAGAAAAAAGAAAATAAAAAAAGGAATTCCATTAGGGAGTCAAAAGGAAAAGAGCTGGGTAGTGGGATGAAAAGGAGGGGAGTTAGTAGGAGGGAGGCAGATTAACCAGGAGTAGTACAGGGGCAGATCCAGGTGGTTTTTAGATATTACAAAGAACAAATTATTAAATTTATTGTTTAATTGCCTATTTAGTAGTGTATATAAAACAAGTGTGTGATGTGAAGTAACTGTATACTCCAAGAAGGCAGTGTATGCCGAGACATCAGAGAGGAATACATTTTATTTATTGGGTTCCTGGTCTTTGTTCTTCGTTGTATTTGCTGCTGTTGCTTTGCTGCTTTGCTGTTGTCTTTGCTGGTTTTGAGATATTTTTTTATTTGTGTTTTAAAGGTAGAATAGTTGGGGCAGAATTGCATGTGTTTGGGGAGGGCATTCCAGGCCTTGGCAATTTTGTTTGAATAGAAGGAGTCACCACGGTAGTTGTTTGACTGGATTAATTTTAGCTGTAGTCTGTCTGAAGCTCTAAGAAACCTGGCATTGACATATGTTTGGACCAGGGAGAAAAGGGCAGGGCAGTGACTGGAGCTGTGAATGATTTTGTGGGTGAAAGTAAGTTAGTTTAGTGTTATCAGGTTCGGGAGTTCTAGCCAGTTTAGTTGTTGGAGATCAGTACAATGATGAGTTTTATGTGGCTGGTAGCAGGCAAATTTTGCTATTTTATTATAGCAGGAATCTAGGTTGCTTAGGTCTGCCTTGCACAAGTTCGTAAATATGTGAGAGCAGTAGAGAAGGGTAGTTAGAAGTTAAGATCTAGCTGTGGCTAGTCTGGCTTGGTGTGTTAGGAAGTGTCTAGCTCTGTATAGAGAGCCGAGTTTGGCATTTTTTTTGATTGTTTGGGAAATATGTAAATCATATTTCAGCCTGTCATCTATAGTTACACCTAGGAGTTTGGTGTGATTTGCAGGATCAATATTGGTATAATTTGCAGATTGAATATAGAGTGAAGGAGAGTGGGGCTTGGTAGGTTTGCTTGTGAAGTACATTAGCTTAGTCTTATTCAGGTTTAGGATGAGTTGGTGGTTAGATAGATAAGACTCTATGTCCTGGAATGCTTTTTGAGTTCTATGCTGAAGTTCAAAGTGGGTGGGGGCAGAGCACATAAGAATTCTATCATCTGCATATTGTATAGTTGTTGCCAGTTGGGTAGCAGTATTTAGATTATTGGTAAATATGATAAAGACGAGGGACCCGATTATGGACCCTTGGGGTACACCAGTGGAGACTGACAGAGGAGAGAGAGTGTTCTCCCATTTGGTGGCCTGTTTGCGGTTAGATAGATAGCTGAGATACCATATAAGTTCCAATGAGCTCAGATTGTGAGTGGCAAGTTTGTTAAGTAAGAGTTGATGGGAGACAGTGTCAAATGCTTTTGACATGTCAAGGAAAATAGCTGACCACTGTTCTTAAGGTGATGTATAGTGTCGGTAAAGGATATTAAAGCTGTATTAGTACTATGTTCAGGTCTAAACCCATGCTGGGCGTGGGACAGTAGGTTACTGGAGGAAAGGTGAGTTAGGAGTTGTTGGTGAATGCATTTTTCAAGTATTTTGGCTACGGGAGGGGGGATAGCTATTGGTTGGTAGTTGTAAATATCAGGAGAGTTGCCGCCCTTGTGGAGGGGAATGATGTGAGAGATCCTCCAGAGACAGGGTACATACTGCTCAGAGATAAAATGATGTATTAAGATAGAGATGGGATAAGTGATAGATGGAGCTGCTAGTTTTAAGAATTCATTTAGCAGTTGGTCAGCAGCTAGCCAGCAGGGTTTTAGTTTGGTGAGCAGCTTTTTATGTATGCAGTTTACACTGGTTTGAAGATAAAAAAGAGTCAATGGTTGGAGACGAGGGGGAGGGGATACTGAGTGGCAGATGCTGATGGTTGTCTAGGAGGGAGATGACAGAGTTAATAAAATGTGTATTGAATTGAGATACTAAAGGTTACGAGGAGATGGATATGGAGGGGATGGGGGTAGAGATTTTGCCAGAGTTTAGGAGGTAGTTATTGTATTGTCAAAACTTTTGTGTGTTGTGCAGGTATTTTTGCTGGGAGGTTTGGAAGTATACCTTTTTGTCATTATGTATTCTTTTTTTGTTTGGTTTCTTAGTTGCTGATAAGAGGTAAGGTCATCTTTATGTTTGGCTTGGTACAGAGCTCTTGCTCTGTTTCTTTGTTTAATAAGAAGCTTAGTATGATTAGACAGCCATGGCAACATTTTGGTATTGGTGCACATTTTTCTGGTGGGGGCCAGGCTATTTAGTATGTCAAGGAATTTGTTGTCGAAAAATTCTACAGCAAGAAAATAAATAGATATTAACTGTTGTTTTTATGATATTAATTTATATAGATATCATTTTTCACATTTTTCTACATATCTCAACAACCAAGTAACACAGACAGAACTCCTTAGCCTCATATGAAATCTCTCAGCTAGATGAATAAATGCTGCTGACAGTATATGTGTAACTTGAGTGGTTGATGAGCTATAAGCTATTTACAAAATATTACAAATGTAATAGTAATTCTGTTTACTGTGACTTATAAAATTCAGTTTAAGACCTAGAGCCTGAAGAATACTACCACCATAAAAATAGTTTGTGCTGAAGAGTTTGCCACTTATACATCTTTTATAACCCCTATGGTTCCAGAGATATGAACATTTGTTTGAAATGTGAGGACATAATTTGATTCTGCCAAAAGGCTTAAGGTCCGCCCATTGGAAGTTACAGTGCAACCTTCCTGAGTTCCATTGGAGTGAATGAGTTAAGAGAGAAAACCATCAGGTTAATCCCCAGATATTTTAGTTTGGTAATACAGCCTCTGTAAGAATAGGGGTCTACTTCAGTAGACGGAAATTCAATTTAATCGAATCTTACTTAACCGAGATGACTACACCGAAACCTTATTTCAACCATTCACATTGCTGAAATTTTAATCTGGGAAATGAGGCAATTGGCCAACATTAAAAAAAACAAACACACCAAAGCACGTCAAACCCACATCCTCCACACCACCACTAACTAAATATACCAACTCCAAGATCGCACTATAGTGGGGAAAAGGGCCAATTTCCCATGTTGGCCAACTGCCTCCTTTCTAGGATTAAAATTCCAGTGATGTGAACATTTGTTGAAATAAGGTTTCAGTGTTGTCATCTCAGTTAACTAAGATTCCATTAAATAGAATTTCAGTCTACTGAAGTAGACCCAAGAATAGATATGGTAGGGAAGCATGCACTTCAGTAATGCTTACTACAGAACAGAAGACAATTACTCTTCTTATCACCAAGCAAGAAGTTATTGCGATATTCATAGTCATTTATGCAAATATGTTTAGGCTGTCTGCAATGTCAGCGAATGATCAAAGCTGAGCTGCAATTCACAGAGGCCATTTACACAAATGCATAAGTGACCTTGAATGAGCCTATGTAAATGTACTAATAATGAGATGTAAATGAGGAATGATCTAACCTAGCATATGCTAATTAAGTATTCTCTACACAATTTGCGATTCATTGAGACATGTTTCCACTTTTTTGTGCAGTTAACAAATAAAGGGAAGTCCCATCTAATGTATTACAGTTGCAGTCCATGATAAGGCTGTCACTTGCTGCTAGTTTTGCTATTTACAGTTGTGAGTTGCTTGTCTTGGATGGGACAAAATCACTAGTGCTGAGAGGAGCTTGCCAGCCATAGAGGCAGAAACATAAACAAAGGGTAACTAATTTTAACTTTGACAATCTAGAAATCCTTGATTAGTTCAGAGTAGACAGGGACATTATAAGGGTCTTGGTGGGTATGTATGGCACACATAGGGGTACTAAAGGAATGCATGAATTTCCTATCTCTGTGGACACTTCAATATGTATAGCCTTCACTATACTGCCACTGGGACTTTCTAAGGACAGACTTAGGACATGTAAAGGATCTGACAGGCTTCTGCCATGACAATACTGCTGCAGTTACTGGATGTACTCTTGGCATGTGTGGATCAGTACATTTATTTCCTGGTGTCACCTTAGGATAGAGCCAGGATGATATGTGCCTTTTATGGTGTAGCATGGTTCCCTGAGGTACTTGGTGTGATAGTTTGCACCTATGTTACAGCTGGGATCCCTTTTGGTCCACAGGGTTTGTGTTACTGCAGTAGTAAGCCCTACCATTCAGTCAATTGCCAGGTAATGTGTGATGCATGGAGGTGCATCACCAATATATCTGCCCAGCATCCTGAAAGTGTAAGATTCCCATATGTGATATATCAGCTCATTTTATCACTTCTTCATGCATGGTAGAATGCCCAGTGGTCATCTTGCTGGTAAGTGGAAAAATATTTTTATTATTGCATTTGAGTAGTTATTCATGTTAAAATGTATCGCTAAATAGTAAATATTTTTTATTTTGTCCCCCAAACCTTTTCTCTCTCTTTTTATTTATTTATTTTTTTTATTTTCAGATGATGTTCTATATCCACTGGAGCCATGGCTCATGACACCAGTGAGAAATCCAAGTGTATCTGAAGAGGAGATGTATAAAACATCCATTCCCAAACCCAAAATGTCACTGAGAGGCTGTTTGGCCTCCTCAAGAGCCATTTCAGGTGCCTGGATGAGTCTGGGGGTGTCCTTCAATGTGACCAGCTACTGTGTGAAGGATGTTTGCTGCCTTTTGCATTCTGCACAACATGATAAGGTGCCAGTCTAGTGGTGAAGTGACCCATGCTGTCACTGCAGCTCCAGTTCCCATCCCACTATGACTAATGATGATAAGCCGGCAGCAAGGGACCCCAATTTACCAGGCTCATGCATAACATATGAATGTGCAAGTAAAGACATGGTATCTACTAAAGATGGTTCATGACATTCATGTTAGTTTTTCCTTTATTGTAAAAATCGCATAGAGTATAAGTGATGCATGCAGTGATATCTGTGGACTGATGAGTTAATGCATTGCAATTGAATGAAAATGTATTATGTTGTTTTTTTATATTACATTGTATTTATGCCATTTTGTTTCAAAATCTATTTGCTGCAGTACTGCATGCCAGTTTATTTTTATATCATACAGTATACCTTGTGACTTCAGAAACATAAAAAAAATATCACCATTTGTGCAATGGGGAGGGTGAAGTGGCAGCAGTATAAGTTTACATAGCAGGATACTCATTTTAATCCGTAATTGTCTTATTATATTTCTCCTAAAAATTTGTGTATTAATATGTTTATGCTGTAGGTAACTGTCACTGGTAAAAGTGGTAACGCATATAGCATTGATTTTTTACAGCATTTCTTGATGATTTATGTCGTAGATTTACAGGGGTAAAATAAATACATTTGCAAAGTTGGTTTCACCCCCCCTGCCCCCAAATACTTATTTTTTTCCTATTATTTCCATTCAAGTTAAACATTCAGCTGTGTATTTAAAGATGAAAGTTTAAAGTTGCAGAATTCTCAGACATGATTCACAGTAGTTCAAGATCAAATGAGTAATATACATTTCCTAAAGATAAGCTAGGTGATGGTGCAAGTGATTTTGAAGAGGGGCTACCATAAAAACTGTAAAATGAGTTGGTCTGTTATGATTCTGCAGACACTGATCTGACAGTGGTGGAAAACCATGATCATGACCTCAAATGTGAGGTTCTGCTAGGTGTACATGAATGCTGTTATGGTCTGCATAAAATTTATTGTGCTTGTTCACCTTGACTACTTACATCCCTTTCTTGAGAAGCAATTGTATTATTATATGATATCTTCCATGTGTCTGAAGAGCTTCCTGTCTTCTTCTCCTTGCAAGACTGACTCCAGCTTAACTCTGGTATGTCCTAATTAGTATACAAATGGAGGTGGCCACAAATGCTTGGTGTGCCACCATACTAAGCATCCATGTGATCATGGCATTATCCCTACTTTGTGCCATTTCCAAGTAGTGCTGGAAATCCTCACACATACCCTGAAAAACCCTAATGATTTTCAGCTGTCTCTCTGTGACAGTGTAACAATGTCACAACACATTTCCTATTAGGCAGCAAATGCATTAAGTGTTTCCTGGGGTAGATACAATAACCTCCTGTGCCTGGCTCCCTTTATAAAGATGTCTCTGTGGAAAATGTCACCGGTGACTGACTTCCATCATCCTGAAAGTGTTCCTCTGGGTTTGGAAATACTGGTGTTGAAGAGCATGGCTGTTCCTCCTGTGTGAGGCTGAATGTAATGTCATCATGTGCTTGACTTTGTGATACACTGCCACTTCCTGCAGAGTTACTAACAAGTTGTGAGTTCTGAGATCCTATCATTAAACGTGGATACTGCCTGCCACTTTCTTCAGGCTGCCTCATAAATGTAACTACTTTATCATCAACAGTCTGCTGTTGATATTATCCAAATGTGTTAGTATAGTGGAACTGTTTACTTCTGATGCTGACCCTTAAAAATAATTTTAAAACATTACTAATAATGCAATACTATGTGTTACTGTATGCTTAAAAAGGAGCAGTGGAACACTTACCAAGCACACTGCCTTCATTGTCATTCTGTGCTGATATATAAAGTTTACCTATTAATAATTAATTGTCATGTATTTAATGTGACAATTCCTTCTCATCATTCAATTCTGTATATAAAAACCTGTTATTGTTTATACAGCAACCTTCATGAGAAGATGAGTATTGCTGCTGCAGACACTGGTAATAGCCACCAGTGTCCACACCACCTCTGATTATTCCAGTGCCATCATCTTCTATGTCATAGTCATCCCCACAGATGGATAGAAGTTATTCCTCATTGGTGTTAATAGAATAATTGTTGGAGCCCCTCCTCCCCTAGTGGTATGGGGAATTGCATTCTACCTGGTCTTGCATCTAGCATGTCCATTATATAATTTTCCCTGTTTTTGCACTGTGCTAATGCTCAGTTCTGCCACCCACTGCATTAGTAAGGAGAAGTAATTGATTTTGTCCCTTGATCCTCTCAGCTTGTTTGAACTCCCCCTTACCAAAAAGAAGTTTCCCATATTTATTTATTTATTGACATTTGATTACTGGGAAGGTCCAGCTAGGTAGGAGCCCATTTTTAGCAGAGGCCCAGGAAAAAGCTCCAAAGTATTACAAAACATTTTAAGAACAATAGTTTGTACAATCTTTAAAAATAATACAAAAAATCTACAGTTTAAATAATTATACCAAATTAGACATAATATGAAAACATTGGTTAAGAATACATATAAGTTATATGACAATGATTTAAAATTTAGAAGCATTTTATCCAGTTTATAGGGAAATTAAGGGTAAGTTAGTATAATACAAGCAGGAAATTCAATATGAAGTTAATGTAAAGCAGACTTATTGTATACTTAGAGAGAATGCCAGGAAGAGAAATTGATAGAAGTAAGAAAGTGATGGACATCCTACAGATGGGCCTCACTGAGACAGATGCCTGGTGTCAGAGCCATGGCCTCAAGCTCAATGCCAAAAAGTGCAGTGTCATCCCCTTTGGTAAAAACTCTGTACCCATGAACTACCATATAGGC
Source organism: Protopterus annectens (assembly GCF_019279795.1). NCBI lineage: Eukaryota > Metazoa > Chordata > Ceratodontiformes > Protopteridae > Protopterus > Protopterus annectens. Next base: position 1,088,574,005 of record NC_056744.1, on the reverse strand, counting down.
AGCAATCTACTTAACACCGAATGCGTGATAAGAGACCTTGGGACCCATGTGGAAAGAAGTCTCTCCTTTGATAGTTACATCAGCACAGTAGTCAGGAAGTCCTTCTATGTGGCACACCTCATCATAAAAGGGTTTTCATCCAGGAAAAAAGAGGTCATTGTTCCCCTCTACTCGTCACTCATTAGACCCATTATAGAGTACAACGCCCCTTTTGGAATGCACCTCACAAGGCATCTGCAGCAGCTGGAAAGGCCACAGAAGTACCTCACAAAGAGGATTACTGGCCTCAAACAAATGCCCTACAATGACCACCTCAAAAAACTCCAGCTTTACTATGTAATATATCGCCTACTCCGAGGTGATCTCTGCCTAACATATAAAGCTATGTTAAACCCAGAGCTGTTGGACATGCTACACCTAAAGAAATCCCAATCCCTCCCAGCTACATGCTCTAGGGACCTAAACCTTGTCACCAGAATAAACAGGACATGCTGGAGGGATAGATTCCTGTCCCAGAGACTTCCTATACTCTGGAACAAGCTACCCATCTATGTCAAGCAAAGTTCTTCATTAGTACTCTTCAAGACAAATCTTGATGAGTGGATGGGAAATAGGAAATACACCCCGGGGATCACTTCTGTGTCTCTGCTTGACAGTGGCACAGGAAAATAACTTTCTTGGGTGGTATAAGCTATGAAACCTTGCTGGCTAGGCTTACGTAGGCCCTTGGGCCGATAGCCTAGTACCTACCTATGAACCTATGAACCTATAAGTGAGTGAAGAAGGGAGAGTAAGGAGGTGTAAGGTATGAGCAGGTACTTGTTCACACTTTGGGGATATAGTTTATCCTGCAGTTGTGCAAGAACAGGGCAGCTTTCAGCAAGGAAGTCTTTCAGAATGTTTCAAAGGATGGGAGGGTGGGTATTGATCTGATGAATACTAGTAAGGAGTTCTTGGCCTTAGCAACATGGTAAGAGTTTAGACAATGCCCAGCAGATGTGACAGGTTTGTGCACAGAAAGGAGTTTTTGGTCATTGGATCATAATGACCGACTGGGAACAACCTTGTGTAGAATTTTATTTAGTACTTGACAAGTAGAGAGATGCTGGATAATTTTTAGATGATAAGAAGATGTGTATATGTTAGTTGATGGGGTAATTCTAATAAATTTAGGCTTCTTAGTCTATACAGTGTTGGGTTCTAAAAGCTGTATTTGCTGCAAATTTAGCAACTTTGTTATAATATTTTTCAAATTTTGATTTTGTTGATGCCTGAAGGTTATTAAGGATGGGAATCTCATAAAGAAGTGTGGGGAGGAGTTAAGTAATGCCAAGTGTAGTTTTAGTTGCGTTGGTGAGAAGTTTTTAGCTCTGTAAATAATCCCTAGTTTTTGATAAGTTTTTCTTATGCAATTTTGTAAATGCAGGTCAAATTTAAGATTATTATCAACTATCATCCCTAATAATTTGCTATGAGAAGTGACTTCAGTTATTGCATTAAAAAGACAGAGTTCTTTAATTTTTTTTCAGGAATGAGGGATTTGGGGAAAAAAGTAGTATTTTTTTTTTTAGGGATGAGCATGAGTTGTGAGTTACAAAATCATGCCTCAGAGGCTCTTAAAGGTTCTTGAGTAATTTTTTGGAGGTGTGCATTGTTGTCAGATGTGCAAATGGGTGTGGAGTCATTTGAGTACTGCATTAAGGAGGCCTGTTGTGTGGATGTGTTGAGGGTATTAATGGAAATGTTACAAAAGAGGGGGCCAAGGATGTGGAACGCCAGTGGTCTATGAGGATGTGATTGTCCTCATGGCTGAGGTCATCATTTTTCTAATTAGCTCACTTATTTTCCATCAATACTGCATGGTAAAAAAAGGGTCACAGTCACACAGTGAAAGGTTTTTGATATAACTAGCTTTAAAACTACAAAACACTAGCCGGGTATGCCATCTACCCTCATAAAAAATGTTAACTAATACAAATCACATATTTATATGCAGACATCTAAATTTAGCCAAGTAAAATTGAGAGGTATTACTTGCAGTGCATTCAGGTCATTAAAACAATCAAAATGCACCCTTCCCCTGCCTTGTACCACTGTTATGTATCCATAATGCTGCCATTTGTTATTCAAGACTGGCACTCAAAAATTTTCCAGTAAACACACATGCATATTGATATCCTTACCAATGCAGAACTTCACAAATAACTGCATTTATCCTCTGCATGCACAGTCACTAAATGATGCCAAAGTAATGATTTTTTTTCATTGATCACTAATCATTTCCATTTTTTCCTACTGAAATCCCATTTCCACATGATACAAAAAAAAATCATTAATTTCCATCATAATATGCACATTATATATATATAATATATATACACACACACACACACACACACACACACACACACACACACACACACACACACATGTACACAACAGTTATTAAATGTATGTCATTAATTCTACTTATTTTTAAATGTTTCTTATTAAATTATAATATTTTTACAATATTTTCTTATTTTAAAAAGTTGGCAATATCCTGAGACATTTGCAGCCTACCTCAACTATAAGTGAATTACTATGGTGATATTCAACTTTTCCATGTAAATTCAGGGCCATTTATTCATGTTTTATGCACATGAGGCCTGTTTGCATTTTTCTTTATGAATCATAGTAATATGCAAATGTGTACAGCAATGTATGGGGATACATCAGTCTAGGATGGTCATTATCATGAGCCCAGACTCGCACGAATGCACAGCAGACATCACCACAGTCCGCAGCACTCCTCAGCAATCCTAAGCTTGCTGCAGTAATGCACAGATGGTCCAAGACTAACCCAAATCAGAATATAGTTAATAAAACCAAAATGGAATATACTGAATGACAGTTTGCACCAATATGAAGTGTAATCCCTGCTCATTCAATATCATCTGTTATACCTTAGCACCTAAAAAAACAGAAGTCCCTAAAACTTGTAAATAACACATGTAGTAATATTTATTCTCCCTAAAAATTATACACACAACAATTATTCAATGTTTAATTTTTTAACCAGCATGTAAGTGAAATGTGACTGGTCTCATTTAAACAAAAAATGTATGTGACAAACCATTTTTTGGTTTCAACCAAACTTGTCTGTAATATCAGTACCTAGTGATACCCTTGCTAGTTAACTGGGTTTGGTTGAGGTGATGTTACAGCCTGTAAGGAGTAGTTCTGAACCTAAGAAATACAGCCCTGGCTATACTTTTTCTTTTCTGGTTCTGGCACTTTGCATCATGGCATCACCTGCGAAGGAATGAGGCCGCGCTCCAAGCTGGCCCAAAAAAGTGACCCATATCATGCTCTATCTTCTCAATAATTCATATCAGTAAAAGACTGGGGCATGCAGATGTGCCACTACCTGGAAGAAAATAGATATTTGGCAGGAGTTGGTTGACTGCCCCTCAACCCAGGCAGGTATCACCTGCTCAGGGCAGCAATGCCATCATTGTTACGATGACTTGCAGCTGGTTGAGTGGTTAGACCAAATAGTGGAGAGAAGGATAGAGTTCTGCAGTACAGTACTTTGTTTCTTAATGTTCATTGGGTCATATTAAACATAAAGTATAACAACTTTTGCATAAATAGAGGTATTTCCTGAAAAAAAGATATGTGTAACTGCAAATATTATCTGTAATGCTGTTATGAAAATGCAGTGGAAATTATAAACGTATATAGGTTCATAGGTAGGTACTAGACTATTGGCCATAGGGGCCTATATAAGCCTAGCCAAAAAGGTACCTATGCTTTTGCCACTCAAGAAAATTATTTTCCTGTGCCCCTGTCGAGCAAAGCCCTAGAGGTAATCCCCGGGGTGAATTTCCTACTTCCCATCCAATCATCAAGATTTTTCTTGAAGAGTGCTAATGAGGAGCTTTGTTTGATATAGATAGGTATTTTGTTCCAGTGTATAGGAAGTCTCTGGGACAGGAATCTATCCCTCCAGCATTTTCTGTTTATTGTGGTGACAAGGATTAGGTCCCTTGAGTGTGTAGTTCGGAGGGATTGGGATTTTTTTTAAGTGAAGCATGTCCAACAGCTCTGGCTTTGACATAGCTTTGTATGTTAGGCAGAGATCGCCTGTGAGTAGGAGATATGCGACAGAGTAAAGCTGGGGTTTTTTGAGACCATCTGCATAGGGCATCTGTTTGAGGCCAGTAATCCTCTTTGTGAGTTATTTCTGTGGCCTTTCCAGTTGTTGTAGATGTCTTGTGAGGTGCATACCAAAAGGTGCATTGTACTCTATGATGGGTCTAATGAGTGATGAGTAGAGGGAAACAATGACATTTTTTTTCCTGGATGAGAAACCTTTTGTGATGTGCCATGTAGAAGGATTTCCTGACTACTGTGGCAATATGATTATCAAAGGAGAGACTTCTGTCCACCTGTGTCCCAAGGTCTCTTATCACACTTTCGGTGTTAAGTAGACTACCACCTATGTGGTAGCTCATGGGTACAGAGTTTTTACCAAAGGGGGTGACAATGCACTTTTTGGCATTGAGCTTGAGGCCATGGTTTTGACACCAAGCAACTGTCACATTGAGGCCCTTTTGTAGGATGTCCACATCATTAGGAGTTTCGATTATGGCTCCTAGTTTGCAGTCATCTGCAAACTTCGTTAGCCAAAGACCTTCTGTGTTAGCCTGTACTTCAGAAAAGTAAATACCAAACAGGAGAGAACCCAGGACTGAACCCTGTGGTACTCCACTTTTCACTGGTCTGAAGTTGGATTTGGAGTCTGCTACTTTCACAGTGTGGGTTCTGTCAGTGAGCCAGTTGGCAACCCATCTTGTGACATAGGGATTTATACCTAGTTTAGTGGGTTTATCTATAATTCCAGAGTGGGGGATGGTGTCAAAAGCCTTGGCAAGATCTAGATAGACTGCGTGAATCACCTTACCCTCATCTACGGTTTTGGTGACTGCTTCAAAGAAGTCTATCAGGTTTAGGAGACATGATCTGCCTTTTACAAACCTGAACTGGGTGGGGTCCAGAGTTTGGAGATTACCAACATCTTTGTTTATAAGTTCCATGATGACATATTCCATGGCCTTGCAGACCAGGCTTGTTAGGCTAATGGGGCAGTAGTTCCTAGGGTCCATGGTGGCTCCCCCTTTGTGGAGTGGGATAACCATCACTGTGTGCCATTCAGTGGGCACAAAGCCTGAAGTGAGGCTATGATTGAACATGGTGCTTAGGTGGGGTGCCAGTTTGTTCTGTAGTTCATGTAGAACGCGTCCTGGGATGTTGTCATGTCCCGTGGATGCTGTGTTCTTGGCTTTGGAGAGTGTGGTTTTTACCTGCGCAGCCGTGATTACAGGAATTTTGCATTCTTCTAGTATAGAGATGGGCCCTTTAGGGGGTAAGAAAGGGGTAAAGTTAGCACTGAACCTATCTGCCAGAGGGTTGGGAGGGTGGCCTAATGGTTAAGGTGTGTGCCTTACAAACAGATGGTGCAGGGTTTGAGTTTCACAAGGGATAATTAGCTAGGCTTAAAATGGCTCACAAGGGCAATGAGTCTTGTACTAATCTATGAATCTATAATCAGTTGGTTGTGTATATACACATAAATGTGTCTTTTGGAAAAAAGATATGAGTTATGTGTTAATATAAGTTTCTTAATAAATACAAATGTGAGATATGTTTACTAAAATAATCTGCATACGTAGCTCTGTAAATCAAAGACATAATACATGTGCAACATTGAAGAAATAGTTGTTCATGTATTTATAAAGACTGTATAAAAAGCATTTGCAATTACACATTCTTCATCTTTTTCCCAGTTAGGGGTCACCACAGCAGATCACCTGTCCCCTCATGATTGGCAGTGGAGTTTTATAGTGGTGAGTTTCCAGCCTGGCACCCAACCTTCCACAGAAGGCACACACACACTCTCACACCTAGGGCCAATTTCATGTGTCCAATCCACCTGCAGCATGCCTTTGGGATGTGGAAGGAAATCAGAGCAAACCCACGCAACCACAAAGAGGACATGCAGACTCCACACAGAAGGCACCCCAGCCAAGGATCAAACCTGAGAACCTCTTGCTGTGGGATGACAATGCTAACCACTGCACCACCGTAGCTGCCCAGCAATTACACATTCTAATTTAATGTATTACTATTGCACAAACTGATGTACTACTTAAATTACATCGAGACAATTTTCTGGTGGCCACAGAAATATTACTAAAAAACACAATAATTTGCTCAAAAGTAAGTCAGACACCACAACCTAGTAGAGTGGAGGTTTGGGGAGGGGGAAGATGTCGCTGGGCCAAGTGAATGACCAGGACAAACATTACTGAGAAATGAGTACTTGTTTTACTTCTGTATTACATATCAAATCAAACACATTTGAACAGCAAAAGAAATACAAACTTCCACAAATTCCTAATTTCTTTATTTATGAATAAGTTCTAACAAAATGCAGTGTTACATGCACACCATAGTATTTTGAAAACAACATTCCACCAACAATGCATACATTTCTTTCTCTCTCTTGCATGACTGGGAATATTGACACACTATTATAACAATCCATAGAGGTATGCATATGTAAATAAAAAAGAAAGAAAGAATAATCAAGTTCTGCAGTGAATGCGCTGACTTGTACATATATAAAACATTGACATACAGATAAACAAGAATTCTTTTACATCTTCCATATACAGTTGAGGAAGAAATAAGGTAAAAGAAGGCTCAGCATGAAAGAATAGCCAGGCTTGTTGAATTCTTTGGTACGTATGAATGAAGTCCGATATAATACTATTTTTAAATAATATATTACACATCATTGTAGAAGTGCATTAGCTTAAATTATTTTGAAATGTGTATAAAGTTTACATCACTTAGGTTAAAGTAATGAAGTGAAATCATTACATTAGTGTAAAAAAGAGTGAGAAATATGTCAGTGTATTACTGCTATTTGCTATCTAAAACTGTTTTCTTACTCTTCATAAAGAAATATTTTTACAGAATTGTAGGTGAAGGAACTGCAGTGAAACAATTACATTTCCAGCAAATGTAACAGTTTTGTCAATATAACAGCATTATTTTGTGTATAACTGATTATTTTTAATGATTACAAAAGGTGTTTTTGTTCTGTATTGAATATCAGACAAAGAAACATGCAGAACTTGAAGGGACACACTCGCCTTCCAAGTGCTCACAAGTACTTCACATGTGACCTCATCAGTATGTATAAGCACTGCTCATATTATTGTTAGAACAGCACTTCCCAAATGAGTATTGCCATTGTATGCATAAGCACTTCCTGCACACAAGGTTTACTTCAATAAAGATTTCATTATAATGTAAAATTGCTTTAAGAAATGAACTGGCTTGTAATATTGTGTGTGGATTTATTGTATATTTTCTCTTTTGTCACCCCTCTTTTTTCTCTCTTGTTGTTATTTCTCTTTCTCCTTTATTATTTTGTTTCTCTCCTATTTATTTATTTTTTTTTTTTACAGAGTCAGATCCCTCAGGATTGACCTAGGCATGTACCTCCCAGCTTAGGCAGCACTTTCCTTCTGCCCAGTCAGAGATGTCCTTGCAGGGTCGGGGAGGTGGCACTGGTCCTGCAACCACCCTGGCATGTGGGAGCCTAGCAAGCCTCACCAAATAGGGCTTCATAACCTGGTAGAAGATGTACTGGAGCAGAAGGTGGACAGAGAGGTTCAGCCTGTTTAAGCCTATTTTCAGCAAGTTGAAGACATGCACACTGTGCCAACACAGGCCCCTATCCAGTCAGCAAAAGGGTTCCCAACTGCATCACTATCTGGCACTGAAAGTGATTGCACTTGTGTGGAAAGGGGACTTCTGCACCATCTGTTCCTCTACCATTCTTCACTTATCATTTTGCCCATTACCCTCTTACATATCTTCCACTCACACTACCCTCTCATATAAAAAAAATGAAAAAATAGGCTGTATATCCTCCAACAAAATGATAGTAACCCTCCTTTCCCACCTCCTGCAGTACAACGCTCTTGATATTTTCCTTCTGCATTCCTCTCCTTATCTCTCTCCTCTTTTTCAGTCTTTTCTATCTCCCCCTTTTTATTCTTTGATAAAACCATCAGGCTGCCCACATAAGAATAGCCCAACTTAAGCTTCAGACAAAAATTGCAAAAAAAAAAAATACTTTTGACCAATAAAACTTAACTTTTATTTCTCTGTTAGAAACAGGCAGAACCACACTAATATAATACTGATTTGAAGCATTCTGTTTTAATAAATGGTAAAGATTTGCTGGTTGCTTCTTCATTTTATGTGGTGAAATAGAATCACAATAATAGTTATTATTTAAGTAGGTTAGTATACACAACCGTTAAAACAATTAACCCCTAGTTTTAGTTATTATTGTGATTGCATTCCAAACACTCATAAAAGCACTTACTAATTAATAACTACAATTAAATAATTTAAATCCAGTGGCTGATAAGTCTGATATATATATATATATATATATATATATATATATATATATATATATATATATATATATATATCCCTTGTCCTCATTGTAGTGCGATGTTGGAGTTGGTATATTTAAGTTGCGGGAGGTGCAGGGGGGGCTTGCCCCCCTACATACACGTTTGTCATGTGTTGGGTGGTGTTTTGGGGGGGGGTTCACAATTTTGAGAATCCAAGATCTTGAGACTTTGAACTCGAGATTTTGAAACTCGAGATTTTGGTATTTCGAAATTGTAACTGTAACCTATATATTTTATTTTATTTATTTATTTTACATTTGTTAACTGGGCTAGTCTAACTGGATATATTTCCATTTTCAGTAGAGGTCTGGGGAGAAAAGCTCCGGCAATTATAGAACTTAAAAATTAAAAATTAACAGAAAGGATTATAATAAAAGTACAACATGAAATACTACCTAGAATAAAAAGTGTGCTGTACAACAAGTAATAATAATATAGAGTAGGAAATTACTCTAATAAGTTTAATACTTATACTAGAGAGAGTTTATCAGCATATTAATTTAGGTGCATCAGTTAGTTTATCTTAGAAGGAATTAGCATGTAACAATCCATTACGAGTGTTAGTAATTTAAGTAATTAGCATGTAACAATCCATTACGAGTGTTAGTAATTTAAGTAATTAGCATGTAACAATCCATTACGAGTGTTAGTAATTTAAGGAATTAGCATGTAACAATCCATTACGAGTGTTAGTAATTTAAGTAATTAGCATGTAACAATGCATTACGAGTGTTAGTAATTTAAGTAATTAGCATGTAACAATGCATTACGAGTGTTAGTAATTTAAGTAATTAGCATGTAACAATGCATTACGAGTGTTAGTAATTTAAGTAATTAGCATGTAACAATCTATTACGAGTGTTAGTAATTTAAGGAATTAGCATGTAACAATCCATTACGAGTGTTAGTAATTTAAGTAATTAGCATGTAACAATGCATTACGAGTGTTAGTAATTTAAGTAATTAGCATGTAACAACCCACTACGAGTGTTAGTAATTTAAGTAATTGGCATGTAACAATCCATTACGAGTATTAGTAATTTAAGTAATTAGCATGTAACAATGCATTACGAGTGTTAGTAATTTAAGTAATTAGCATGTAACAATGCATTACGAGTGTTAGTAATTTAAGTAATTAGCATGTAACAATGCATTACGAGTGCTAGTAATTTAAGTAATTAGCATGTAACAATCCATTACGAGTGTTAGTAATTTAAGGAATTAGCATGTAACAATCCATTACGAGTGTTAGTAATTTAAGTAATTAGCATGTAACAATGCATTACGAGTGTTAGTAATTTAAGTAATTAGCATGTAACAACCCACTACGAGTGTTAGTAATTTAAGTAATTGGCATGTAACAATCCATTACGAGTATTAGTAATTTAAGTAATTAGCATGTAACAATCCATTACGAGTGTTAGTAATTTAAGTAAGAATAGGAGGAATAAGAAGTAAAAGGAGCTATAATTAGTAAAAAGCAAATGGTTAGTCAGGGTTGCTGCAGGGGCATAACCAGGGTGTTTTGAGGTGTTTTTTCAGGTTATGTTTAAAGAGAGGCAAGGAAGAAAGTAATGTTAGTTCATTGGGCAGTAGGTTCCAGTGTTTTCCCACTGTGTTAGAAAAAAGAGAGTCTCCAGCCAGGTTGTTAGACTTGCATATGCAAGCAAGCAGTTTCTTAGAAGAGCGCAGGGAATTCAGATTTTTGGAAGGGAGGATGAGATTGGAAAGTATAGCAGTGCTGTTGGGTTGGTAGAAGATCTTGTGGGCAATGGTGAGTTGGGATACTATCAGTTGGTTTTGAAGTTCAAGCCAGCCTAGTTGCCTTAGATTCAGACAGTGGTGGGTTCTAAAGGGATTGCCAGTGGCAAATCTGGCGATGTTATTATATGAATTTGTTAGTTTGGTAAGATTATTTTTCTTTAGGTTAGTATATATGGGTGAGGCGTACAGAAGCGTTGAGATTAAGTGGGAGTGAGCAATTGTGGTTCTAGCTATAGGAGTTAGGAAAGGTTTGATCCTATATAAGGAGCCTATTTTTCTGTTGACAGTTTTGATAGTGTTATTTATATGGCTGTCAAAAGTAAGGTTATTGTCAATAGTTATTCCTAACAGTTTAGTGGTTGTGCCAGGAAGTATAATAATGCCATTATTGGAAAAAACTGAGAAATCTATGGGCTAGGATTTGTTGGTGGGTGTAAAGAGAAGGAGCTTAGTTTTTTTAGCATTGAGAAGGAGGCATCTATTTGTAAACCATGTTTCTACTCTGTTAAATACATTCTGGGCTAGAGAATGTAGTTCTGAAGGGGAGTTTACTGCGCATACTAGCGTAGAATCATCTGCATATTGTATGCAGGTGGCTTGAGGGATTGCTATGTGAAGGTCATTGATAAATAGTGAAAAGAGAAGTGGTCCTAGAATGGAGCCTTGAGGGACTCCGAGGGTAACTGGTTGAAGGGATGATATGTTGTTTTGCCAGAGAACTGCTTGTTGCCTATTGCTAAGGTAGGACCTGAACCATTTAATAGTCTGACAGTCAAAGGAAAGGGATTCTAGAATGTTGATGAGAAGGGCATGGTTGACCATGTCAAAAGCTTTTGAGAGGTCAATAAAGAGAGCAGATGAGAGGTTATTGTTATTGCGGTTTGGTATCTATAAAAGATAATAGGGCAGTTGTGGTACTGTGTGATGACCTAAAGCCATGTTGGCAGTTTGCTATTATGTTATGTTGAGATAAATGATGTAGTAGTTGTTGGTGAATGCATTTTTCCATTATTTTAGCTAAAGGAGATAATAGAGCTATTGGCCTGTAGTTAGAGTAATCATTTGAATTGCCACCTTTATGAAGGGGAATAATATGGGAGATTTTCCAAATATCTGGAATGGTTCCTTCCTTAATGGTTCTGTTAATGAGGATGGATACAGGGTATGCAGTTACCTTAGCTGCTTTTTGCAAGTATTCTGATGGTATTTGGTCAGCAGAAGGAGTACAAGGCTTAAGTTTTTGGATGAGTTTACAGATGAGAGTAGTAGAGATGGGTTGCAGGTTAAATGTTCATAGAGAAGCTGATACGGTGGTGAGAAGGCTTGAGTTGTCTGGGATTAGTTGACTGGCTAGTGATTGAATGGTCTCTGTGAAGAAAGTATTAAAGATATTGGCAGTTTGCAGGGGGGTATTAGGATCAGCCTCAAGAGGGGTAGGTGTTTGAGTGTGTCCTGGGGAAAGGAGTTTGTTTATACTGGTCCAAAATTTTTGGGGATTGTTCTGATGAGTTTGCTGTAGTTTACAGTAATATATATATATATATATATATATATATATATATATATATATATGTATGTATATATATATTTGTAAATAAAATACTTCAAATTGTTTCTAAGATGGACTGGTCTCTGTAGCAATGCCATTAATTTTAATTTAATTAACTTATATTTCTTATACAAAACTGTGTAGCCAAAGGACTTGTTAGTCATTGATTCTTAATATATCCTAGGTATTCCAGCACTTTTCTACAAGTTTGTCTTTCATTTTACTCACACAAACATTAGAAGAGCCACAAAAATACATATATTATTCCTTCTGATTAACATGCTACAGTTTCTTGGATATCATACATTTTTCTATTCATTTGCTATTCCTTTCCCTGCTGCATATAATTACAAGCTCCACATGCAGTTCTGTTTATATTAGGATAGAAATATATACTATTCTATCTTATATGTTCTGACCCATCCTGCACACAAATGATGGCTGTGATGGAATACATTCAGAAAAATAATGTAGTAACATACCCTAGTTATTCTACATACCTGTAACCACCTTAAAGGTTAAATAACGATAAATAAAGTACACAGATTGCATCAAAATCTATCATTCTTTCATTGTCACTCATTACCACACCTTTAACTGGTTCATGTACGTGTAAGCATAATTGTTGTTGCCTGTGTTAACTGTTGGCTAGTATAGTCTCATTTGTGCAGTTTTTCAGCAATACCCATTTGCTAGCCATGTAGGTTCACTGGGCACTCAGTCCCTTTTGAGAAGTGACCTGGACGCCATGTCTGGATAAGAGACCTGCTTAAGGTCACACATAAATGAGGGTTAAGGGAATCAACTCTGTACCACAGGAAGGAACTGCAGCTCACAGCCTTAATGCTCTGGGCAACTGCCACTCAGTTAGTTCTTGGTCAAAATTATGTATTTTTTGATATAAGTGGCTTGTTCTCACCAAATGGCTGCAAGACTAACAATTCACCAAGGCCCTAAGATGATCACTATGGGCATGTAAAAAGTTTGAAGATTCTGTCTCTTTCATATTAGTTTTTGTTAAACTATTACCATTCTCACCATAAAGTTATATATGCAGAAAGTCCATGGTAATACTTGAAGATTTATATGTAAATTCTAAGTTCAAAGTTATATAAATTATCCTGCAGATTCATTATAACTTCCTCTATGTATTCCTTCTCACATTTTGTAATACAAGTCATCTTTAAAGTGGTAATGCACTATAATTTTAAATTCCTTGTGCTTATATGGATATGCAGAATGACATTAATTAGCTATGGAGAACATAAAGATACTGAAATCAAATTAGAATATATTGAAAATGAACTGCGCAAACTGGTTCCAAACAAAGTGTAGGGAGGAGACGAAATTAGTAACAATGACCTGAGAACACTTCAGCAAGAATTTACAGTACCATTACATCTATTATTCACTAGGCATTATAAATATGGGGAGAGTCCTCAAGATTGGAGACATGCGCTTATTAAACTTGTTTTTAAGGGAAAGGGGAGTAGGACAAACCCAGAGTCATATAGACCCTTAAGTATGCTTTCATTTTGTGGAAAAATAATGGAGAAGGTAATATTGGATACGTTATTGTCAGAACTGGATAGGTTGGGAATTGAAACCATATATCAGCATGCATATGTTGAAAACAGATCTATTACCTCCTGTAACATGATGTTCAATAACAATATAATAACAGCTATGAATGAAAAATTTGCTGTAATGTAATTTATATAGATTTAACTTCAGCATTTGACAGGGTCATATACAAAACACTGATCAATAAATTAGTATAACTAGGTATTGATGTACTTTTGATGAGATGGATAGCTGCATGGCTTACATATAGGACATGGCAAGTATCATACAGCAACTGGACAGGTGAAATCCTTGGTTACAGTCAGGGTGCCCCACAGGGCTCTGTCCTAGGCCCTTACTTGTTTAGATTGTATCGTTCAGACCTAATTTTTTCATCTGAGGTGTTCTACAGTCTATATGCAGATGACCTGAAATTGGTAAACTGATTACATGTGTTACAGATAAGGCATGTCTGCAACATAGCTTGACTAAATCGACCATTTGGGCACAGGAGAATAATATGCTGATAAATACATCAAAAACTAAGCATATAAGATTTGGGAGACATAAATTGAAAGGTGAATATTTAATACAGTACACAGTGATTGAAATTATAGACTCATTTAAGGACCTGGGTACATTGGTAGATTCAGCTATGAGTTTTTCTAATCATATCAACCAATTGGTTAATGGTAGTTATAGAACTATAGGTTGTATAAAAAGATTTTTAAAGTCTAGGAAATCAAAAATAATGAAGTCATTGTTTGTTAGTTACATTAGACCCAAACTTGAGTATGGAATAATAATATGGAAACCCTATAAGAAAACAAGCATTAGTAAATTGGAAAGAGAACACCAGAACTATACCAAGAGCATCCATGGATGCGTAAATTTAAGTTATTATGAAAGACTAAAATATCTGAATCTGTAGTGTTTCTTATACATATCTAAGAGCAGATCTTATTCAGGTATATGGGGCATTTAGTGACTACTACCTCTGGGAATGTTTGGGGTTAACAAAAGGTACTAGAGAATCATTAGACAACCTATGTAGAAGATTCTATAGGAATGAGAAGTGTAGCTGATGCATGGAACAGACTACCAAATAAATTAAAGCAAGTACTAGTTTAGATATTTTTAAAAACAGCCTGGATACTTATCATGGGAACAAGTGTTTTGGTTTATTGGCAAGCTAAAAGGGCATTAATACCCGTGCTTGAAATACTTGTATGTATGTATTTGTATGTATGTATAAAGATATACATAAAGCTATTAACTGTAGCTGAAAAAACGTGATACAACCTAGAATCTGTCTGCAAGAGCATAGGACATAGGTGGAACAGCAGATGAAAGAGCAGTATCAAAGATGGCTGTAAACATGTCCTACATTACTAAGAGACAATGACTCGGATGCATGCAGCAGCTGCACAGATGTTGAAGGCCATACAAAAACAACAATGGGACAATAGCTAGCTCAATGCACATGAGAAATACTGACTTTCTTAAAACACTGATTTTTACAAAAAAATGTTGCAAGTTGTCAACCAAAAAGCAATAAAGTATAAAAGAAAATGCATAAATTACACTGAAACTAATGAGGAAATAGTAGCTTGTTGATTATCCAGAAATTCAATGTAAGACTAGTTACACATTCCCACTCACTCTAGGATAGGAGTATGCCTATTGTGAAGGAACTGATTGAGAAGAGCACACCAAACCAAAATAGACTTGACTCCCAGCGTCAAAGATGGTGCTTCTCCTACTGAGGCAACTCTGGCCTCTGTCCTCTGTCAGTCTGCGAGATCAAGCAGGAAGGGCCAGAAATGCACCATCAAATGTAATACTCCACCTGCAGCTTCCTAATACTGTATCCTCCTATGATAATTCCTTTCCACATTCTTCAGAATTCTAAGGTTTGTTCAGGAATGGAAAATATGTTCAGCAGAGACCTACTTGTAAGTTCTTATTCTGGGATAACAACATAAATGCTGAGTGCAGCTAGATGGTCAATTATAATTTCCTGAACATTTTTAGTAAGAAATGTTAATAAGGCATTTGGCTCTAGATGAAAGTAATTGTTGATGTGACATCCTGACCCCATTTTCAAAATGGGAAAATGGGAGCTGGTCCTTATGCCAACTTAAGACATATGATTGCACAACATGCTTACAGAAGGCTTGCAGCATGCCTGTCTAAAATATACTCACTATGAAATGTATGCAAAAATTTGGTAGATGGCCTCTTTTTAGGATAACAAATGCATTATGTGTCTAGCATAGCTTTCTTGTGTCTAGTCAATTCACAACATCTCATAAATGACTTGCTTGCTTGTGTTGGAGTAAAACATGTGATTGCTTGACAAGTGTGTACTGTTAGTAGTTTCTCTATTCCCCAATTATGTGGGGTGCAGGGATATTGTCCCCTAAAAATATATTGTTCCATTGCTGAATATGTTACGGGGAGCTTTCTTGGTACTGTAATCTTGAAATGTAGGTGCATTTAAGTTACAATGTGCAAAAGTAGAAACATCCAGAACATATATGTATTAATTTGACTTTACATAAGAACTTAAACTTTCACTTAATAATAAAAAAAAAATTGCATTGTCTGTTACTGAGATATAGTATACAAAATTGCAAAGTATTGGTACATGCAGAAGAAAATATTGTATATTCTTAAAGCTGTACTCACAATCTAAATGCAGTTTATGCTGGAAAGTCTAAGGCATGACAAGCTGCCACGTGTAGGGTATATGCGATTTATAGATATACTGAGCAGAAGCAGAGGAGGCCAAGCACCATAGTTGCCCACATTGTAAGCTAATGATAGTATAATGACATAGTAGGGAGCAGCACTATTTAAATGAGGGACTCAGTTGATGGAAATGATGGTAAACAATATGGTGGAGCAATTCAGAAATGCTGTGTCGTGTAATATTTAATAGCCGTCATGATATTGATATTACAGACAACTACCATGTGGATTGAGTTACGACACAGAAGTGGATTGATGGGCATCTACCTCACCTTCAGGCACATAGAAGTTGTGCAGTACCTGTCCCAGTAGGTACTAAGGTATGTTTTGCTTTGAAAACATTAACAGAAACCTTACATCAATAATTGAGAGACATAATGGGGGTATCCCAGGCATCTACAACAAGGATACTCTACCAATTCATCGATGCTATGCTGCAGCGTGTGGGGGAGAATATGTGGTTTTCCCATACTACAGAGGAGATGGTGAACATCATGTGGGACTTTTATGATATAGCCTTTTCCCCTGAGGTACTGGGAGACATAGACTGCACACAAATTTAAAAAAAGCCTCACCTGGTGAGCTGGTAAGATGATACATTAAGTGGAAAGGCAACAACTCCATTAACTGCCAGCTGACCTGTAATGCACAGGTATGATCTACAATATTCTTGCAAGCCACCCACAGAATAAACAATAAGCATGTACTACCTCTGTCCCAATTAAGCATAAACCATGAACGCACCTTCATACAACAGCAGACAACACCTCCACCACCTACATATTCTAGCGATAAGGTTTACAATTGCAGTACATAACAATTTCAGACACTACTGATTTGTACCTTTAATGCTGAATTGCTTCTTCACTTCAAGCAGTCTGTCCCTAGTTAACCTCCCTATTTGATTATTATGACTATGTCGATTGCACTACTTACTGTGAAGCAGGATACAAATGCTCCTACTACATTAAATCATCACATTGCTTCCCCAGTTCTACAAATGAGAACTTGCTGAAGATAGACCATCTAAATTAAAGTCAGGGAAAGGTACCTGACAAAGCAAGATGTGTTCCTTTACATCAACTATCTACAGCTGTAGCAATGTTCAATTAGTTTGCTATCTGCAGTCTTCCACAGCATAACAAGTTTGTTTGCAGCTATCAAGGTTTGTACTGCATAAATATGAGACTCTGAGCATGATGATTATGCAAATGAGGACCCAGCTCCTGGATGTTTTTGAATTAATCCTTACCCACATCCCAGTTGTGACCATAGTTACACTAAGCGCCTCAATCTTGTAAACCTGCATGAGCACCAGTGGAGTTTACTGAGTATGTGTGGGCAGGTCAAAAGCACAAACAGGGATATCATACAATATATATTACATTCACAACCAATGGAGGTGCTATAGAGAAAAAGTGAAGTCAATGTTAAACCTTTTGCAAATAATGCAGAGAGGCCATGCCATTTCTCACACCATTCTAACACCCAGATATGCCAATATTTTTAGCATTATCTTCTTTATAAAAAATTGAAAGAGATGTCAAGAATGCCACGACAAGACTACAAACAGTTCGTTAAGCTGCTTTAATCCAATGCACACTTTTCGTTCAGCTCTCTGGCCGAACTTCTTCAGAAAATTAAAAACAATAGATCAAGACATACCATTTAAAAACACCCCTTATAGGGTCACATGTCACATTAGCTCCTATCACAATCTACATAGAAAATGGAAAATCATTCATACTAAATGCCACCCATTAACCCCATCAACAACATTACATGCAAATGAAGCAATGAACAAGTCAAGTTACACTTGCTTCCATTGTGTATACAACAAACTCAATGGGAAGACCATATTTGCTAAAACACATTCTTAAATGCACTATAAAATTTAATTTATGGATTTAAATGAAGTATATAAAATCAAGGTAAGCATATAGCCTTCTGGTACATGGAAGCAGTTGCAGATGACATATATCCATCGAGTCAAGCATTTGTTTACTAGCATATACAAGTCACACTTCATCATGAAATTTTTAAAACTACTTGGAGAATATATTAACACAAATACCTCATATACCCCTCATGTGTAAGAATCAAACGCATCAATCACATCATATAGATGGTATTCATTCATTTTGCTGGCATATTCAAGAAACAGGAGTTAGATTCCTCTAGGCTCCGCCTATTTGTTCCACTCATAAATAAAAAGAATAGGTTACTTGAATGGATAAACTATCAATTACAGGCATTATTCATTATCCTACTTACTATGACATTTCAAGTGAACCTAACATGCATATTTAAGTGCACCATGAATTCTTCAAGACTAAGCGAAATGTATAAAAACAAAATAAGCTCACCGTCTTCCTTCTCATATCCAAGAGTAATTGCCAACAGTGCTATCCACATTGGGTAAATCATAGTCATTCGCTTGCTAATGTGTTCCTCCCCAACCCATCATAAAATTATCAAAATCTAATGAGGTATTTAAGAACACAGATACCACCAATAACCCTCAAATACAAGAATGGTTGAGATAATAATAATAAACACATCAAGAATTTAATACACACTCCCATTGCTGACGTATACCAAACAAACAGGTTAGTTAACTCATAGTACCACCCATTAATTATGCTCATGGCCAAACAGAATGGACTACTTGGGCGGGTAGGTTAACCATCCTAACCATAATTCATAATGGCACTTATTGTGCTATTTAGAATAAACCACTATTAATATAATGAAGCAAATAAAAAGCCACAATCACATGAATGCACAAGCACAACGGACATTACTACATCTAAAAATATTAAAGGTATTTGAAATCTGGGAAAAACACCCACGAGAAGCAAGAAAAGCCCTATTTACCACTAATGGAAGACACCACAATTATCAATTGAATAGTCAGATGACCAATAGGAAGAGTAAATAGCAAGATGTTAAAGCATGCACATAGAAAGACTATGGTCCTACTAGTCTAACAACTGGTAGTCAACTCACCATAACTACTTTAACAACTTATAAGTTCAAGCTGTCATTGAGGGAATGCATGACCAAGCCTCTAGGGTAGTATAAAAGTAAATAAAAGAATATATAGAGGAAAGAGGAGAAATAATACAAAATAGCTATAATAACTAAATAGTTACAAAATTCATTATATTTACATAACCCTAGTTGGTGCCATCAAGAACTAATAGTTGACAAAACGTACGTTGTATCTAAATCAGTAAACAAATAAGGGTTTAACTCTAAAATAGGCTAGGACACATCACCATACTAGTCCATCAAGTGTTCTCCAAAGATTATATTCCCAAGCTTTTTAGCTTTAAGATGCACTTGATAGAACAGGCATCATTCAGCCCTGAGTACTTATAAGCATCA
This sequence comes from Protopterus annectens, assembly GCF_019279795.1. Taxonomy (NCBI): domain Eukaryota; kingdom Metazoa; phylum Chordata; order Ceratodontiformes; family Protopteridae; genus Protopterus; species Protopterus annectens. Next base: position 1,088,554,436 of record NC_056744.1, on the reverse strand, counting down.
AGTTTGATTTGCCAGAGTAACTCATGTTCCTCCAATCTTATACCCTCAGGGTCACCCCATATGTTATGAGTAACCTGATCGATGGCTGAGTATTTAAATAGATGATCCTTATAAATTGATACATATTTTGCCAAGGCATTCTCCAATTGCCCATACTGCTTATGTACTGGTGTTCATAAATGCATTCATGGAGTTTACGCTCCTTTTTGCCTATATGGTAGGCAGGGCATTGTTGGCATTTGGCAAGGTAGATGACAGCCTCAGAATTACAGTTGAATTTATTCCTAATTCTATATTCTGTGCAATTAATATTGAAATAATTTATTACTCCAATGTGCCTGCAAAGGTTACATGCTTCACATCTAGTCATACCAGCAATGTTAGATTTCCTAGCTATTTTAAGCTCCAACAAATTCTTCAAATTGGGACCCCTTTTATAAGTAATCTTAGGTGGACTTCCTACTTTCCGTGACATGTCTGCATCACTCTTGATTAGGTCCCAATTTTTGTTTAAAATGAATTTAATCATCTGGCTATCCATGTTGAACGTGGTAATTAAACTCAGGGGAAAGTTTTTTACACTGTCCAAACTAGGCTTTACCCTGTTGTTACCCTGCTCACCATCACTGATAGGACTCCTAAGATTAGTAGTGCTTAGAGGTCAGAGGTTATGCTACTGAAATGACCCATGTTACAATGCAGTAGGAGAAATTTAAAACAGGCATGACTGCCAGTTGCCAACCATTATTCTCTGCAATGAGACATACAGGATCTCCATGGTTTCTAATGGCACTGTGTTTGTCAGTGTGCCCCATTCATGTGGTAAGGAGTCAAAAATCCTTCTTTTATTTACTGCATTTGCACCACAAGGAACACCTGCTTGGTGATTCCTATGAGGGTCCTGAGTATAAGATGGCATCATGGAACTAACTTGTCAGGACTTTCATCAACAGTGGCATACCTCACCCTAGTAAGCAGTGCTGGCACCACTACAGTGATCTGAGGAGGTGCAGTCTTAACCTTCTGAGCCAATGGGGAAAAGGGTCACTGTAAGTGCAGATCCATACTGTAATTCAGAAACTTGTCAGTATGAGATCCAGAATTACAAAAAGAGACCAAAAATATGTATCAGACATCACTGTTTTCTTTAAAATTATTCTTTTGCAGGCATTCAAGCTCCCCTTACATCCCATGTACTTGTATATTCCAATTCCAAGATAGCCATACCTCAGAGAAAGGAAATATAATGGCAAATGGAAAATATCACACTTAGTATATGTAAGTCTGTATTTTCATTCATTCACTCTCCCTGTTCAGGGACTTGCACTAATGAGTCTTGGAATATTGAATGGTTACCAGTAAGTATGCTTGAGATGTATTGTATTTTATGCATCTGTGTCCAGTCTGTACAGATAATTTGGTTTTGTGATTAAGATATTGTAAGTTGAATGCATATTACCTAGTGATTACTGACTATATTTCTCAGTATAGTTCAGGAAATAATAGAGGAAAATCATCTCCTATACCAGAAGAGGATGGAAATGCTTTCCAGGTGCAGATATGTCATATGTTTTTACTTTCTTTATTTAAATGCTCTTGATTTAGAAACTTTGTCATTATCACATTACTTATGTGACAGGTGCATTCATATGAGCCATCCCTACTGTGGTAAGTGTGGTTATGTATACATTTACATGCATCTGTACTTAGGTTTATATGCTTTAACAAACATCACTGAACAGTTATTCAGATGGAGTGTGTGACCATTGCAGTTACAAGTCTGTACAGGTTCAAGTGCTTTAATAAATAATAGATGCAGAAAGGCAAGTACTGAGTGACTCAGAATGACATCCCAGCCCATTAAAAGTAGAGTAACACTTGTACACTAAAATGTAACAGGCACATGAGGTAATGCAGGTTTACCTGTGACCACTTAAACAGGATAGTACATAATAGCATAGCATCTTTCAGATGTCAGCCAGCTGTGATGTTCATCAGTTTATTCATTTTGTTTCTAAGAGCTGTACTTATTTCTATCATACCATTACTCAATTTGTTTCTTAAACAGTTCATACATTGATTTTATAGGAATTTCTCCCTTTCACAACTCCCTTTGTTGATATATTTTCTTTTTAAATTATTTTGTCATAGGTTCATAGGTTCATAGGTGTGTACTAGGCTAATGGCCCTGGAGCCTTTACAAGCCTATCCCATAGGATTACCCTGGCATTGTGCCACCCAAAATTAGTTCCCAGTGCCTCTGCTGAGTAGAGCCACTGGAGTGATATGTGTTATGTTGTTTCTCTCCCTTTGTTTTGCAGTCATATACAGCACATTTTATGGCAGTGTCAATGGTTTGGCCTGGGTCTACAGTCCCGCAGTGCATCCAGCCAGCCTCTGCATCTTCACAAGCAACATCCAGGGCTGTTTCCCATTGGCTGCACCTGACACAGTGAAATTCCAACCTCTGCTGCTCCTGGTAGTGTTTGACCTGTTGGGACCACCATTGTTCCCTCTGCTGGGTCTTCCAGGAGTGGTTAATATGTTACCTGCTGTGAAATGGCAAAGATGGTGGTGATCTAGTGAAGCAGCAGCTAGTGGCCTGTTTGCCACCAGGAAAGGCTCCTCTTGCAATAAGTAGTGTTGCACCCTTGCTCGGCTGTGACAGAAGTACATCAGGCAGAACCCAGTAGGGAGGGTGGACAGAATGCTGTCCTTTGGACCACAAGAACAGGTAGGTAGACCACACTATGCCCACCCTATTGCCCATATCCTGCTGTAGCTGTGGCCTTGACCTCCTATGTTTGTTGTCCAATCATCCTCATCATCACTGTCTTCCCTTTGTATGATGTCTCTAATTCCACTGCCCTCCCTTTCCTTCAGTGTGTCGGCACCTTCCCTAACAGTCTTTCATATCTGTTATATGTTTGTGTTTGCTCCTGCTGCCTACCCTCAGCTTATTACCATACCTTAAATTCCCTTATATCCTTCCTCAGCTTTGCATCTTGAGAAACAATGAGCAGCTATCCTATGAAAAAAATGCCACCGTTCCTCCCCCTCCTCCTCCCATTCTAACTTTATTTATTTTCCTTCTATAATTTCTTCTTTTTGACACCCCCTTTTTTCCTTCTGTCGTGTCCACCCATTTCCATGCCTTAATCTGATCGATAAACAGATTTTAGCAGTGCAGTGACCTCCATAAATTAGCAGTCTGCTTTTCCTTTACTGTTGTTTCTTATGGCATGTGCACGTGATAAGTAAGGCAGAGACACCCTCTAAGTTCAGAACTTTACTTGTCTGACTCCATAGTCACTAGTGCACCTTTCTTCTCTTCCTCCTCACTACAGGTCCAACTCTGGGTATGAGATGGATTAGTAATTAGCTGTGACTTGAGCACGTGAGTTTTCATGTTAGCTGATATCACCAAAAAATAGCGTAAAGCCAACTCAAGAATATATTAGCTGATAATGAGATCTGAGCCACATTACACTCAGACTGGAACCTAACAGAGCAAGTTTTTGAATCCTTGGTTTAGTTTAATTCTTAGAAAATATTCCTAAGAAATGTCAAACAGTATTTGAGATATTATCTCATATACATACTCATATCTGTATATAGCAAAAAAGTTAGCACGTCTTATAGAAATGTAACAACTTTTATTATATACAATTTATTTGAAAAAAAAAAATATGTTACGTCTTTTCAAAACAAAAATACAGTTTGTGTCATGGCATATTTTCTTCCTTTCTTTCCTTTGACAGTACATTATACAATCAAATGTCAGTTATTGCCCAAACTGATTTAAAATGAGAAAAGAAAATTAAAATAAATGCCGGAATAAAAACAAATATCAAAAACCTTGTTTGTTCTCAGTTTCACTGTACATATCCTTACTCTTATAAATCCATCCTATCAGATCAAATATCAGTGAACACAGTAAAATTTGTTTCAAACAGTGTTCAAATATCCTATAAACAAAGATTCCCCATAAAATACCAGAAAATAACTTGTAATGGGTATTGACTGAGAAGAATTATATTCGCTGCTGTGGATGCATTAATCATGATATGAAATAGGCTGCCTGAAGGCTTATATTCATAGGTTCATAGGTTCATAGTTTTAATTGCACTAGAAACTCAATCTTGCAACCAGTACAGTTTTTGTTGCAATCCATCACGATTTAAGGTAAGGTTAGTCCTACCAGGTGGGAATATGTACCTGTGTTGTTGCATTTATGACAGCATAACTGTACATGAAAAATAAAAGCTGCTCTTCACCAAGGATTTCAATAAGGTCTATGGGACATATTTTTCTGTATGAAAAGGTTTCCTAGGCCATTTGGTAAAAAGGTTTATATGAGTTCCAGTGTTTCAAGGCCTCTACCAAAAGAAGACAAGTTTTGAGTTTTCTGATTTTTTTCTGATTTTACAATTGGAGTCATTTGGTTAATGCATATGATCTAGGTCACAGACAGCTGAAGGACACTGTTGGTAAAATTTCTTCATAATGGAAGTTATTGTCATTTTGAAGAAAAGTTTTTCACAGCTTTTGAATTTTAGTTTTAATTACATGGAAAAGCTGTGTATTTAATAAAGTGTTTATTACTAGAATGACCCCCTGAAACTAAATATTCCTGTATATATTTCACTTACTTCCTGGGGATTCCCCAAGACTGAATTACTTCACTGATTTGTGCTGAGGCAATAGAAGGTAATAGATTACTACAGTGAGCTAAATCAGTCTATGCTAACATGTTTTTTCTAATCTCCGCCATGGCCACTTAGTTTCTGTCTTGACCTGCTATTGTCTTATTTGATGCTCCAGCCACAAAAGGCCTGTACAGTTGTCTGAGATGAGAGAGAGAAAGTCAGAATTAAGGAATGCTGCCATTGTCCACAGTGAAGATCTGAATTTACCTCTGAAATCCCTAGCATTCTGAACTAGAACTGTGAATTACACTGTGTTCTTGCCCAAGGATGGATGCATGGCCCTATTCATGCCACTGGTATATGCTGCTAATTCAGTCATCGGTCATGGTCCAAATCCTGGATCAGCTGCAGCACCCTTGTTATGAGGCAAGTCTGCTAGAATTAAATGCACCATTCCTACATTCCCTACAGCCTCTGTTGTAGCAATATATTTGTAAGGTTAGTAAATAGGATACAAAATCAATAAAACAATCAGTATGTGTTTTCAGATCTCAGCAATCTTCCTCTAAATACACACTACAGCTAAGACAGCTGAAATATGGACTTCTTCCTCTTACCTTATTCTTCCAAATCAAATCTACCTGAACTAGAACTGCAGTCAACCTATATTTGCAGAATTATTTGTGATATTCTCACCTTAAACATGATTGTACCATCACTACCATTATTAATTCACTTCCAGTTATAGAAAGATGCAATTTACTTGTTTCTTCTAAGCTCTAACATCTAACATATATCAAATCCATTCCAGGTCCAGCAGTGCTATCTTCCTATATAGTGGCAATAACACACATACAACATCCAAACATGTCTTTTCTATTCTGGCCCCTAGGCTATGGGACAGACTTCTTCCTAACAAACATTTCCACCTTCTGGAAGAATTTTGGCAGAGGATCATATATTACATCAAGAGTGGAGCCTTTTGCCCCTATTTCTAGCACAATTGTATAACCTGTGCAATTCCTCTACTCACTCACTCACTCACTCACTCACTCACTCACTCACTCACTCACTCACTCACTCAGTCATCACAACCCAGTAGCTATACAATTATTCCTGCTAACTCACTTACTCACCACATTCCTATAAACGTAAGCAATATCCCTACATACTCAGTCGTCATAACCCTATGACCTAAACAATTGTCCCTGTTGACTCATGCACCACAACTTTATAGTTCAACAATTATGCTTGCTAACTTCTACAGTAGAATTCCAACTGACCAGTGCCTAGTTACTAGCTAACAACTTACACTTATAATTCTACCATCTCTAAAAATATTACAAGTATTTTTTTTCTTAATAGCTTACTGACTTAAAACTAAAGCTTCTTCACCACCACATTATGCCCGTTGCTCTTCACCTGCATTATATCTTCTCTACCAGGATCATATCTTCTCTACCAGGATCATACCTTCATATACTTTAGTTAAATCATGTATTACATCTTAGAAGTGGCAGTTATCTGTGGTTCAAGGTATATCTATCACAAACATTTCAAATTTCATTTCCACTAGCTGTTTTGCTTCTGCTTGACTTGTTTATATGTCCTACATATGATCAATATATATCCATCATTGTTATTGATTTAACATGTATCCTACGTACTATGTAAATACTGGTTTTGTTTCTTCTGTATGTAACCCTTGCCTGTGGCTGAGGTGGGTCCATTGTGATCACTGCACTAACCTGGTCAACAATCAACAACCAACCAAACAGAAATAGATAAATAAACAAACAAACAAAGAAACAAATACATAAATGAATAACTAAAATTTTGGGCAGTCTGTTTAAGTTCCTTCCGAGTTTCTGAAACCTCCAGAATTGCAAAGCCAAAGGGGTGTAGTGCATCACTTACAGCTTACACTGCATGTAGCTATGCTGCCATGGAATTCTGAGAAGCTATAGATACAGCAGATGTTGTAAACTTCTTGCAGGCTTGAGTGACAGCCTCTACCTCATGGGATGTAAAGGAAGAATTGCAGTGCTCTGAAAAAAGTTTTGTGAATACTTGTAGTTGTGTTGCCAATGCAGTGACATTCAGATAAATGTCTTCATGTAGCATTTGAACCATTTGTAGTATTTTTTCAACTACAACTTTGAAAGGATTTTCTGTTTGCTGCTATGCCTTTGAACATGTGCTTATGCCCATTGCTTCATGCAGTACAGCATCCTCCTCAACTCCATGTTGGTGTACTTCCCTATGACAGTCATATGTTCCCTCCTGTCCTGGCTGTATATCTGCATTAAACTAGTATTATGTCACTACTAACAATGATACCAGTTTTCTTACAGACTATATTTACTGTCATGGGGAATACTGATTTTTTTTTAAATCCGTGTTTTGGCTTGCATAAATCTGTCAGTCCACAATCCCTTTTTCCCATTTTTGCACATGGGGTCGGGGTGTCACTTCAAGAGTAACAGTCATCTAAAGCCAAGGTTTATACTGCCAGGTGGCTAGCCCTGTTGCAATAGTACTTCCATGCCACACACTCACACAAGCATGTACACCTATGCCAATTTAGAGTGTCCAATACACCTACTGCATGTATTTGGAGTGTGAGAGGAACCCGGAGCCCCAGAAGAAACCCATGCAAATATGGGAAGGACATTTGGCTAGTATAAATCACCTATAAAAATTCAACATAGGGCTGCTTGTTCATCCGAGCATCTCTGTCTGCAGTTTTTAAGCAGTGTAACTGTATATCAGTCTATTAAAGTATAATTCCATGAACATTTTTGCAAGGAAATGACAATTGAAGGTTATTAAGAAACAGCACATTGGACCCAGTGACCACTTACACTGAAAGCAGGCAGAAAGCAGGTGTTTTGGAATCTTGTCTCTGTAGTAAGTCTATTTATAGAACTGCTTTACACAAAAGTAAGTCACTTATATTGAGAATTACTCTTTGAAATAAGTTCACTGCTTTGCAAATTTTATCATATACATGCACAGTTGAAATGATGATTACGAGGGAATTGAAGGTGAAGAAGAGAATATGCCCATTGGTAAAAGGTCACTGAAAAGAAAAGAAAAACAAGAAAAAGGAAAGTAAAGGGGAGAGTGAAATAAAATGTGTTTGTAAATGTGAATATTTTAAAGGTTGGATAAAGGAGAGATTCAATATTACATTAGGTAAAGAAATATTGCTTTGATATAGTATATCAATTGTATAACCTGTGCAATTCCTCTACTGACTGACTGACTCACTCACTCACTCACTCACTCACTCACTCACTCACTCACTCACTCACTCACTCACTCACTCACTCACTCACTCACTCACTCACTCACTCAATCATCACAACCCAGTAGCTATACAATGATTCCTGCTAACTCACTTACTCACCAAATTCCTATAAATGTAAGCAATTACCTACTTACTCAATCATCATAACCCTATAACCTAAACAATTGTCCCTGTTGACTCATGCACCACAACTTTACAATTCAACAATTATGCCTGCTAACTTCTATAGTACAATTCCAGCTGATCTAATAGCTGATATTTTTCTGGGTTAGGTACTGAAAGAAACAGAAAAGGGACACAGGTATTTTCATATGAATTAGATGAATGTTCAGGGTCATTATTATGGATGACGAAAGAAAAATGGAAATTGTGGATCAGGGTATTTAAGGAAACAAAGGTATTATATGTGGATCAGAAAATGAAGGAAGAACTATTTAAATCATACACTAACATGCTGGAATAGAAATGAAAGAAAAATGTGACTTGTTTAAACTGATTGGAAATTATGTCACAGATAACATATCCATGTGAGGAATTTTGACTGCAATATAAGATTAGGAAGTGAATCTGCCAGTTGGTTAGGTGAAGGACTGATGACTGGTAAAGAATGGGGAAAAGACTGCAAAACAAATTGTGCTGAAAAAAAGAGTGATGTTAGCAAATTAGGCATGTGCAGACATTTTGAAATACATGCAGAATGACAGAGCACATTATAGAGGTAGGTTAGTCAAAGAATTTGAATTTTGGATAGTTTGGATATGGTAGTGGAAGATCTTAGGGTGGTATAGAATGGTGTTTGGACCATAGTGTATTAACTGAGAGATTAATAAAAAGTAGTAAAAAAAGCAGTAAAACAAAACTATAGGAAAAGCAGTGCAAAGGGATGAGACATCAATGTTATTTTGTAAAGAAAATGTTGGGTATTTTCAAACATTGTCGAGAAACCATATGGTTGTGAGGGTATTTTACACAAATAGAGTAAGTTGGTGGATAGCTCTTAAAGATAAACTAAGGAGAATATATGCATATCACTTATCTCTTGAAAAAAGTAAAGGAACAGCAACTTCAAGAAATGTTTGAATAAAATCTGTGAAGAAATGAGCATGCGAAAAACAGACTTTTGTACGAGAGGTTGTATGGGATAAGGAAGGAGGTATTTCATATAGAAATGAGGCAGTGACTGTTTGAAATAAGGAAGGAAATACTATATGTACAAACTAGATATTAAAAGGATAATTACATTAATAAGAAAATCAAGTCAATACACTGTGATGCCCCATCCCTGGCCCAGTAATCAAGGACCCTCAATCCTCACCTACTAGCACCAGTGGGAGATGTACATTGGGAGGATGACAAGTATACACAAAGTATTTCCAGATGAAGCTCACAGTGACAACAGTCAGTCTGGGGCTGGTTTCTCCCTTTTTCACCAGACCCCAATAAGACTCACTACTGGCACAGCTATAGAGTTGAGATCTCAGCTGAGTAGACAAGCCAAGACCTCCAGCACCCTCTCTCAACTAGTGCTTTGTGTCCCTGCCCAAGTAGCTAACACACACACTCTCTTGGAGATTTGTTTTACACACAGACATGTGGGAAAGGCTGGCATAGGTTTACTAGCTCTACCCCCTTCTGCCCAGAATATAATGTAGTTATCACTGCCACCAGCCAGCTCCTTATCAGCTACTTTAAGGCCCTTAACAAAGGGTGTCTAATCTTACTGTGTAATGTTACTATGAATACAAATGGTAGTTTGACCAAGAGTAAGGTTATTAGGAGTGGCCCACAGTGTCACCAAATAAATATGCAAGTACTCTTAGAACTTAAATATCTCTAGACAGATCAGCCACAATGAAAGGTTTAAATATATTTAATAATAAATAATAACATAACAAGACAATACTACACACATATATATATATATATATATATATATATATATATATATATATATATATATGTGTGTGTGTGTGTGTGTGTGCGTGTGTGTACAGTGACATCAGAGCTCAAAATCACAGGAAATATTTAAAACAACAGCACAGGACAGTCTCAAATAAATAAAGAAAAATATCTAAGCTACACTTTTTATATTCCTGACTATTTCTAAGAGAATTACTATAACCTAAGAACTTGCTTAATTAGAGCAGCAAGGCAGATGTGGTGAGTGGATATTGATGGTGCCAGGTAAAAGACAAAACACATAATGCTATTTCTTTCTCTCTCAGAGAGTTCTTGAATTAATATTTCAAATATTACTGCTGGGATAGTTTTCAGAATGATGTAATTTCAGGTAAAAACCAACACTTTTGAAAGCTAGCAGTATTTAGCATTTAACTGTGAAAATACACGCAAGGGCTTTCGCTCAGATCTTTGTAGATACTGGAAGTCATAAAACAGTAAAACACTTCCAAGACAATACAGAAAACTTCTCTACTACAGACATGATGTCTCCTGCTGCACTGAAACTGAAAGATCTTTTTATTGTGTGGCCGTGAAATCATTTAATTTCAGTTATTTTTGTGAAGTTAACCTTCTGTATTCTGGTTTCCACTGTTAAAATATATACATCTAAACAGTTATAATATTGCAGGTGCATTTCTGTTGTATTCCAGTAGGGCATGCTGTGGTTACATATTAAGCACTTTGCAAAAACCTTTTCAACACACATTTCTGTATCAGCAGTTTGATATACACATAACATGCAGTTCTAATACATTTGCAATACAAGCATCTTACACAAATTATTTTGATTTTCACCAATGACATATAATTATTTATAAACTTCCAGAGAGCTGTGCTGGCAGTATCTCCTTTTGTCACACTTCTATACAAATTATGTTAATATTCACAAGTGCATTTATATAGTTATTTATAAAATTCCAGATAGCTGGGCTAGCAGTATCCCCCTTTTGTCACATACACAACCATGTAATCAACCAAAAAATCAAGAATATGTGAGCACTTCTATAAATAATAATGATAAACAAAAGAAAATGAAGCTGAAGATTTTTTTTACAAATGATAAGCACGTACAGGGAAAGTATGGAAAAGGTGCTAAAAATGAAGATTGTGAAAAATGTGTGTTAGTGAAAAAATGTGGATAAATAGCAGTTTTTTTAAGTGGAACAAGAAATAAAAGTATAATAAGGATACTGCACCAAGAATGGTTAGTATCAAATGTTAACTTTAGGCAAGTTAGGCAGGAAATAAAAATAAGCTACAATTACAGTATTTAATGTAAGTTTATTTGATAGAGAGAGCCGGAGCAAGGTAATATGAAGGCAGACTAAAATTCTTTAAAAAGTAAGGAAATGATATTTCTTTACAGAACTGGAGGTCTATTTCTATATTAAGAACTGATTATAAACTGTTGACAAGGATAGTGCAGGAAACAATTGAAAAGAAATATTTAGTATGGTTTAAGAAGTGGGTGGGGTAGTTAAAATAAAGCATATAAGATAAATGTTATGCTTGATTGCTGTAAGTACAGAAATTGAAAGTAGAAGGCAAGCTTATATAGATATTAAACATAGGAACTTAACTTTTCTGCACTATAATGCATGAAAGGTTAATAGGGTGTTAGTGAATGTCTACACACATACACACAGACACACACGCATATATATATATATATATATATATATATATATATATATATATATATACATGTGTGTGTGTTTATGTGTGTATATATATATATATATATATATATATATATATTTGTATATATATATATATATATATATATATATATATATATATATATATATATATATATATATATATATATATATATATATATATATATATATATATACATACAGTGGATATAAAAAGTGTAGACACCCCTGTTAAAAAGCAGGTTTTTGTGATATAAAAGAATTAGACCACAATAAATCATTTCAATACTTTTCCCACCTTTAATGTGAACTATAACCTGTACAATTCAATTGATAAACATACAATAAGCTGGTTGCATAAGTGTGCACACCCTTAAACTAATACTTTGTTGAAGCACCTTTTGATTTAATTACAGCATTCAGTCTTCTTGGGTAGGAGTCCATCAGCGTGACACATCTTGACTTGGCAATATTTGCCCACTCTTCCTTGTAAAAGCACTCCAAATCCATCAGATTGCGAGAGCATCTCTTGTGCACAGCCATCTTCAGGTCACCCCACCACAGATTTTTTATTGGAATTAGGTCTGGGCTCTGGGTGGGCCATTCAAAAACTTTAATTTTCTTCTGGTGAAGCCATTCTTTTATTGATTAGGATGTATGCTTGGAGTCATTGTTGTGTTGAAAGGTGAAATTCTTCTTCATCTTCAGCTTTCTCACAGACGCCTGAGGGTTTTAGGCCAAAGGTGACTGGTATTTGGAATTGTTCATAATTCTCTCCACCTTGACTAAAGCTCCAGTTCCAGCTATAGAAAAGCAACCCCAAAGCGTGATACTGCCACCACCATGCTTCACTGTGGGGATGGTGTTTTTTTGGTGATGCAAAGTGTTGTTTTTGTGCCAAACGTACCTTTTGGAATCGTGGCCAAAAGGATCAACCTTGGTCTCACCAGATCATAACACATTTTCCCACATGCCTTTAGGAGACTTTATGCATTATTTTGCAAATTTTTGCCGGGCTTGGATGTTTTTTGTGTAAGAAAAAGCTTCCGTCTTGAAACCCTACCCCGTAGTCCAGATATATGGAGAATACGGGAGATTGTTGTCACATGTAGTACACAACCAGTACTTGCCAGAAGTTCCTGCAGCTCCTTCAGTGTTGCTGTAGGTCTCTTGGCAGCCTCCCTGACCAGTTTTTGTCTTGTCTTTTCATCATTTTTGGAGGGACGTCCAGTTCTTTGCAATGTCACTATTGTCCCATATTTTCTCCACTTTTTGATGACTGTCTTCACTGTGTTCCATGGTATATTCAATGCAGTGGAAATTTTTTGTACCCTTCTCCTGACTGATACCTTTCAACAATGAGACCCCTTTGATGCTTTGTAAGCTCTGTGCAAACCATGGCTTTTGCTGTAGCAGGCAACTGAGTAAATGTAAGGAAAATCCTACTAGGACAGCTTAACTTTATCTGGGGTTAATCAGTCTTTTTAATTGATGGCAGGTGTATACCTAAGAAGACTGAATGCTGTAATTAAATCAAAAGATGCTTCAACAAACTATTATTTTACGGTGTGCACACTTATGCAACCAGCTTATTGTACATTTTTTATTTTTTATACTTTTTCCCCTAACAGGTTTGTTTGTTTTTCAATTGGATTGTACAGGTTATAGGTCACATTAAAGGTGGGAAAAGTTTTGAATTGATTTATTGTGGTCTCATTTTTTTATTTCACAAAAATCTGGCATTTTAACAGGGGTGTGTACACTTTTTATAGTCACTCTGTATATATATATCTATATATATATATATATATATATATATATATATATATATATATATATATATATATATATAAATAAGAGTTCAAAAATATACCAGTGTGGTCACCACAGCTGTAGTCATAAAATGATTTCATTGAAGAATATAGAAAAAGAATGAGCATTTTGGGTGGCTTCCGCCCTTCTTCAGATTCAAAAATGTCTGAACAAGTAAGAAATATTTATATAAATCCTGTCCAATCACATTTGTCTGTAGTAATTATCAACCAATAAAAACATATTAAAATTCTAACCAATAACACTGCTAGAATAGAGTACATAACCAATTAAAAATAGTCATTTGACCTGTAGTATTATGCATACAGATGAAATGCTTCAACTAAGAACTTATCATTGTTACTTAGAAAAATGTGTGTTGAAGACATATACAGAATGAATAACTATATATTTCCTATAATAACCTCTAAATCACAAAAAAAAAAATAAATAATAAATTAATCATTGAGAGTAGTAAATTTGAAGAATGTTCACAGACCAATCATCAGGCAAATACCAGCCAAAAAGCCAATAAGATAACAGCATTGTAACAAACAAACAATGGTAAAAATGGGGTATAGTCTGAATAAGTATGGCATGGGATGCAAACAATCAATCAAGTTTTTTAAATCCAAGAATAGACCAATGGGGTAGGCAGCCAATGTCATAACTCAAATTGAGATCTCAACCAATAAAGGACTGTGAGGCAAACAGTCAGTCAAATTGTTTAAATATGTGTATGATCCAATGGGACAGTCAGCCAATGTATTAACTCAAGTCAGAATCTCAGCCAATGAAGAACAAGAGAAAAAACACCCAAACAAATTGTTCAAATGCAAAAATAGACCAATAGAATAAATAGCAAATGAAAAACAACAAAGTAACCAGCTTTATAAAAATGTATCACAATGGCAGTATTATATATACAAATAAAATATTCCAACTAAAAACGTATCATTGTTACTTGGAGAAATCTGTCCAACACATATATAGAATGAATAAGCAACTGAGTTTCCTATAATGATCTCTAAATCACAAAATAAAAAATAACTCATTAAAAGTAACAAATGTGAAGAACGTTCACAGACCATTCATCAGGCTAATACTAACCAAAGAGCTGATAAGATGACAGCATTGTGACAAACAGTAGGCAATAGTGAAAAAACTGGGTCTTGTCTGAATAAGTATAACATGGAATGCAAACAACCAATCAAGTTGTTTATATCTAAAAATGGACTAATGGAGTAGACAGCCAATGTCATGACTCAAATCAACATCTCGACCAATAAAGAACTAGGATGCGAACAGCCAATCAAATTATTTAAATATGTGTATCAACCAATGGAATAGTCAGCCAATCTCATAGCTCAAACTAAAACCTCAGCCAATAAAGGATTAAGAAGCAAACAGCCAAGCAGATAGTTTAAATGTAAAAATAGACCAATAGAATAAATAGCAAATGAAAAACAGCAAAGTGCCCTGCTTTGTAAAAGTTGATCACAACTAAACAGCCAATGCTCCTGGTATTCCCAGGCATTCTCACATCCAAGTACTAACCAGGCCCGACCCTGCTTAGCTTCCAAGATCAGACGAGATCAGATGCATTCAGAGTGTTGTGGCCACATGTGATTAAATCTGAATCTCAAACAATAAACCAGCAGGAAGGAACAATATATAAAATTCTCTATGCAAACCCCATGAATTTACCAAAAAGTAAAACAAGTTGAAAGGGCTCATTCAGAATCATTGCCAGTGACTGAAGTAGAACAGTTACAGAGCACAAACATCTAGTAGCCAGATATAAAACAAAGTCAAGCAAAATAAGACAAAGGTTAAGTGATCTTGACTCATGGAGTTTGACAACAAAAAGCTGAGCCACCAATGGAATATGATGCCCAAACAACAGCATGTATAAAGAAAAGTTCAAAAATAAACATTGTAACAATATATTGCAGAAAATATACAATGTATAGCACTTGAACAATCAGCAGTAATGAGCCAAAGCAAAATTCTCATTTAATATGTCATTTCCTCAGTGCTGGTTTCAAAGGTATATTAAGATTCAGGCCTGGTGATTTGTCTGCCTATAGCTCACTGATCCACTTCATTTCAGCCAATTCAGTCATAAGTGCTATGTCACCACCTCTAATATCACAAGTTATTGATTTTAAAGTCATAAAATGGAAAGAATGGTGTTCGTTGGTTGATACATGCTGCACAAGTGGATTCTTCATATCCCTGAGCTTCAGATCACTCACATGTTTAGATATGCATCCTCTTTAAAATATCTATTAGTTTTTCCTACATATAACATGCTACAGATGGTATAGCATGCTATGTAGACCACATGTTTGGTCTTGAAATCTGAGTAGCCATGAAATGTATAGTTCTTATTGGTTACAGGATATTTGTATGTCTGTTCCCTATGGATGTATTTGCACATCATATATGTTCTGCATGGGTAAGTACCCTTTCTACTGGTTCTTGTTTCAATCTTCTTGAGCAGTTTGAATACAGGATTTGTTTTAAGTTCTTACTATTCCTGTATGTAAAACTGGGGTGTTCTCCTACAATCTTCTTCATAGATTCATCACAAGTTAAGATCTTCCATTTGGTCTTAATAATTTTGTTAACATGGTGAATAGCACCTGAATACCTTAGGATGACCCTAATATCATTTTTGTGGTTGCAATCTCCAGATGGTTCCAAATATTGGGGAGGTAGCTCTGAATAATAGGGCTTGCCCCTGGTTTTCCTTAGTTGAACTGCTGCATGCTGTTGTAAATCAGTTTCTCATTGGCTGCTTTGAAGTCATTATCCATGGTATGCATTCTCAAATCCCATAACATTTGACCTTTGATAATGTTACGGTATATATGTGGGGGGTGCATACTGCATTGATGCAGTGCACTATTCTTCCTTCAGTCTTTATGGAGTACCAAAGCATTTATCTCTCCATTGATATTCATTCCAATAGTTGTATCTAAAAAGTCGATCTTAGTGGAAGAGGTACACGTAGTAAATCTTAAGTATTCAGTTGATCCCTCCAAATAAGCAACATATTCTGAAAAACATTCAGTTGTGCCTCCCCATAACAAAAAATGTCATCAACAAATCATTTATAATATAACAGATGGTGGTTATAAGAATCATTATTGAAGGCAGTGTGGTTCTCCCAATGACCTAGCACTAAATTTGCATAAGTGTTGGCACAGGGGGTGGCCATTGCTACCCACCACTTTTGCCAGTATATGTGACCATCAAAGACGAAAATTTTATTCTCCAGCACTGTTCCCAATAGGACATAAATAAATTCAATTGAACTGTTGTTGAGATCACTATGTTCAGATAAAAATACATTTATCGCTTTTATGTTATATTCATTGGGAATCACAATAAATAGGCTTTGAACGTCTACAGTTACCATTATCTTGGGACCACTATTTCCTGAAGAAGTCATGAAGTCTTTTAAGGTGGATAAAAAGTGTTTGGTGTCTTTCAAAACTTTTCAAAACTGAGCTTGCCTTAGGCAAATATTTCTTGAGTTGGTATTCTATATATAGAGATAATGGTTCTGTGAGGCAACCTTCACTTGCTACCAAGGGGACTGTAGCAGTGGAGATACCATGTCTTTGTATATTTTTGGTACTATTCTACATATGTGTGTGTATGTATGCATATATATATATATATATATATATATATATATATATATATATATGTGTGTGTGTGTGTGTGTGTGTGTGTGTGTGTGTATCTGTGGTTTATTATGAACAATTCATTATTATACCAGTTTTGAATACATAGGGAGAAAATAAATATTTTTTTTCATCAAGAAATTAAACAGGGTTGTCCCCTTAGTCCACTGCTATTTATTTCTTGCATAAATTACATAGTAAAAAAGTGCTAACAAAGAATAATCATGAAAATTGGATAATTGATAATGAAGTTACAGCTCTTTTATTATTTACAATGTTGATGGTTATATCATGTTACTGATAGTAATAGAGGAGGAAAAGTTAGGAAGGGTGGTGATGGATTAGCGAGAAGAAGATATAATATTTAGGTTGAAGTTATGTACAGAAAAAAGTTAGGTTAGGACTTTGAGAATATTAATGGGTGGAAGGAATTTATGTATAGGAAGAAAAATATAGATTTGGGGTATAAACTTTGATACCAGTCAGGACAAGGAAGAACAGAAAGGGGCTATACAAAAAGTAAGAGAGGTTAGCAAGATTTGTAAATGGTGTGACATTCCTCCTATGGGCCAGTGATCAAGACATGAGCACCTTCAGAATGTCAGGAAGGTCCTGGGCAGACTGCAAAGGGCAGGGTTGACCATTAAGCCCACTAAGTTTAAGATGGGTAGGGCAGAGATCTCCTACCTTGGACATAGAGTGGAGAGTGGTAAGATTAGGGTAGAACCTGCCTAAGTGGAAGCTGTTCGGGTGTGGCTTGCCCTGTTACCAAAAAGCATGTGAGGGCATTCTTGGAGACAGTGGGGTAGTATAGAAAGTTTGTTCCCAATTATAGGACATTAGCTGCTCCCCTCACAGACTTGATGAGGAAAAACAGGCCAGATAAGGTAGTGTGGAGCCCAGCCTGTGAGCAGGTATTCCAAATGCTTAAAGGGGCTTTGGGAGGACCCCTTGTGTTAGCCTGTCCAGATTACAGCAAATAATTTGTTGTGCAAGTGGATACTTTGAACCCTCAGGTGGGGGCTGTACTCATCCAGGTTTCCTCTGCAGGAGAAGAGCACCAAGTTGTATATCTCAGCCATAGACTCCAACCCTCAAACAGACACCCTATGCAGCTTGACTGAAGAAACTCCAGCTGTACTCAGTCGCATACCGCCTGCTCAGAGGAGATCTCTGCCTGACATATAAGGCCATGTCCAACCAGAATTGATGGACATGCTCCACCTAAAGAAAACCTTATCCCCTTGAGTCACATGCTCTAAGGATCTAAACCTCACCACAACAATAAATAGGACGTGCTGGAGGGATAGATTCCTGTCCCAGAGACTTCCCATGCTTTGGAACAAAATTCCAATCTACATTAGGCAGAGCACCTCACTAGCACTCTTCAAGAAAAACCTTGACGAGTGGATGGGAAACAGAAAGTTTACCCCGGGGATCACTTTAGTGGCTCTGCTGGACAGAGGCACAGGGAACCAATCTAAGGGGGCGGTAAAAGCCAACACATTCTGGCTAGACTTATAAATGCCTTCAGGCAGATAGCCAAGTACCTACCTATGAACCTATGAACCTAAATACCTCTGCTAGCTCACTTTACTGCATGAAAATGAAACTGAAGGAGTGCCAGCTCAAAGTGAAGTCACGTTTACATTTAAGAAAAGGTAAGGAAGTTATTTCACAATTTAAAATATATATTAGTATTGCACTGTGGCAATGAATCCATTTGTAAAAAAATTCAGGCTTCTTTAAATAAATTATTTGTGATTAATCAGTCAACATCAGTTCTTTCCCTAATATGATTACTAATGTGTTTATTTATTTAATTTATTTATTTACTTACTTATTGTTTTTGTTGACGAAAGTCCAACTTGGTGTAACCTATTTTCAGAAGTGAAAGGAAAGCGCCATGGCATAATATTTGTAATTAAAAGTAACATTTTTTAACAACAATATTGTTTTCAGCACAATTTTACAGATTAACTATTACAGTAAAATACAGCATTGATTGATGGATGTTAATATTGATACAAGTGAGAGAGAAATATATGTTTGAGTACTGAGCATGATAGCTACGTGAAAGGGTTGTAAAAGTTTCATAGAGAAAATAATGGGACAGAAAATGTTTTGAGGAGCCATTTAGCTTTCTAGGACCTAGGAAAATAGCAGACATGATTCTGGTCACAAATATTATGTAAAAAGCTTATCTAGTTAAACTGGATGAAAAGTATGCTGGGATGAGACTTTCAGGCAGCTGTGGCTGGTAGGATATTTCTGTGTTGTATGTGGGGGAAGGGCAGAGAGTGCAACAAGAGGGGGTAGAATACAAAGCAATTTAAATGTAAAACAGCAACAAAGATCTGGTTAAAAAGTAAAGAAATGAAGTACAAAACAAAATCATCACACACTTACAAATGTTTTTACATATGGAAGTGGGTCACACAGAAAAAGGTAAAGGTTTCCAATTAATTATCTGCAGCATAAATGAAATAATAGGCAAGTTACTAGACAACAGAAGCCTGGAAATGGAAAATGCAACAAAGAAATGTTTAAGGAAGGAAGAGAAACAAAGATTTGTTATATGAGCGAGTACATGAAGCATTTTATGAAGAAGCCTAAAAGGGACAGAATGTATAGAATGCAAGGGATAGTATTAAAGCAAGTGTAATGCAAGAAACATAAAATGCATATTGTCTGCTTACTTTTCCTTGTGGCAGCATTCAATGTCTGATGTGACACATTTTATCTTAACATAACTTAAAAAAAACACATTTACAAGGCCAGAAAAAAGGTCTTTGGAGATCTATTTTACACACAAAACCATTGAGATGATATCAATACTGCTCAAGTACACAGGGTTCTTAATACCAAGTGAGTATAGCTGTATTCTTCTGACTGAAATAATTATTTAGGTAATAGCCAGACATGTGTTTGAAAGGCTTGCAGCTGCTGCTTGAAAAAGAACAAAACCTGCTGGATACATTCTGCAGGTACTGGGGACTTTCACATTGATGCTGTTCACACAATTGGTAGGCAGGCCACCCGCATTCTGTTCTTTTAAAAAGAGCAGCTCTCCATGTAGAGCCGAATCACTTCAAACAAAAAGTTCTCCCTTCACCATATCATAAATTAGTAAATGTTTGCAAAGTAATCATTCTCAGCTATGCTTATATATGAATCATTTCTAGAACCAAACTACCTTTTTCACTTTAATTATATTTAATTGATGCAGGCCAATGTACATTAATATCTATTGCGTCTACCTATGTTTTAACATAAAGCACCTCATACCTCATACAATTCATTTTTTGTTTACACAGATTGCTACTTCATCATTTTAACGGAGGTTATGTTCAATTTATCAACTAATTTAGAATAAAAAACTACAAATATTATACACATACCTTGAACTAGCCTGAACTGTTTTTTAACTGATTGCTGCATTATTTTAAAATCTGCACTTAAAGTTACATTTTAGTCGAATTTGATCGAAAGTTTGCTTGTTTGTTTGTTTAATTTAACTGTGGAGGCTGCCCACTAAAGTGTGCTAGCCTGTGTAACTAATTTATCACTGTTTCTGCATTTTCTGTGTGTTTCTACCAAAAACAAAAACATAAATAATCCTTGTTTTCCCGCCTTCCTCGACTAGTTTAGACCAATTTACAGGCATTGCTGTATTCTGGGCTGTGGTGTAGTTCCTGTGTTGTCCATTACCTTACTTGGATAGAAGGAAGTTTCTTTGCTCACCAGTGGGAGTCGGGAGCCTTGAGCAGCCTACCTGTCCTTGGGGGAAGTGACCTCAGCACAAGAAGCTGTAGTAATTGGTTGTTTGGGACCATTTCTAACTCTTTTGTAGTTCACTGTTTAAAATCCGCATTTGCACGGCTTTGCTGTTGTAAGCGATAGCGCGGTTAAACAAGGTTAAACTTTTTCTGGCTCCGCCAAGTCTGCTCTTCAAATTTTCCCTTAAGGAAGCTCTACTCTTAGTATAACCAGACTACTCACTGTATTATAAGCCTAGCACTTGTTCTCAATACTTCTCTACTAAGTAAGCACTCGCACTAAGTAAAGCACTACATCTACTTACCACCCCTGTGAATATCCACTTCCCTTAAAGGTATACCACTCCCTTATACTGTTCTAGCATGTCGAGTGGTAGATTACTGGCGTCGTCTCCAGTTCAGTTGGTCAATCTGGGTATCTTGAGACAATGCTACAATTGTCTCATGTACTCAGACAACCCTCTCCTCCTCCCAACAAACACAAATACATGTGAGAGATGCAACTATATAGCCAAACTGGAGGCTGAACTCTCTCAACTCAGGGCTGGCATGACCAGACAGGAGGAGATGGCAACCACACACACAAAAATCCCAGTCCCACATAGACCTACCACAACTGCAAACCAAACACATAAAACACAAAGACATACTCGAGGCTCTAATAAAAAACTTACCAAAACAACAGAGGCTCCCAAAGCAGACATCCAAAAATCCACCACCTCAAAACAAAACACATGCAACACATACTTCAATAAATCAGTGTGTCGACCAGTCGCAGCCCTTAAGGCCAAACACCTTGCCTGATACACTAGTAATAGGTGACTCCATAGTCAGACACACTGATGTCCCACTGAACAGGCTGAACAAAGAGCAGGTGACTGTGAGCTGTCTATCGGGAGCTAGGATCCGCCACATAACACACGCACTCAGGTCACTCCAAAGCAAGTACAAATATGACTCCGTCATTGTCCATGCTGGTGAGAATGACCTGAGATATACCTCCCTGGACTACATGAAAAGAGACATAGAGGAGCTCTCCGATTATGTAGCCCAGGCTGGTATGACCCTGACCCTGAGCAGCATCCTGCCCTCACCAAGAATGATACCACAATACAAAGACAAGATGATCAGCTTTAACAATTGGCTCAAGTACTGGTGTCTTTCTAAGGGGATCCAATGTCTGTCTGCCTGGGATGATATGTTGGACAAGCCACGCTGCTTCGCAAGGGATGGCTTACACCTGTCACCACTGGGCTTCCGGATATTGGCTAAGGCTCTTGCCACCCCATAGTGCCTTTTTAGGCAAGGCTCAAAAGACAAACCCACCTCCTTAGAAAACAAAATGGAAAAAACTAAGGGTAATGCTGCTCAATGCCAGAAGTCTAAATCTCAAGATGCAGGCACTTGATGCACTCCTCAGCATGGAGAACATCGACGTCTGTGCAGTAACTGAAACCTGGTTCAAGGCTCCTGAGAGCACCCCAGCACTACCAGGCTATACCTCGTATCATGCTTTTCGGCCCCAAAACCCGGGCTGAACCACAAAGGGAGGGGGAGTGTCCATAATCATAAAGGACACCCACACCTCCAGGTTAGTAGCAACACATGAAGCATCAGAGACCATACAGGTGCAACTAACCATAGGCAAAACTGCTATACAACTGGTAGGATGTTACAGACCACCCTCCCAATCTCAAGAACCCCACTCAGCCTTCCTGAAGACATTGGAGGATATGAATGTATCACAAAATACCATCATACTGGGAGACTTCAACTACCCAAACATAGATTGGGTACATTATTCTAGCCCTAATACCCTAGCCCAAAGGTTCCTGGAATTCATAAATTCAAATGCACTGGAACAATTAGTCACCTCTCCCACTAGGGGAGATAATATACTAGACCTGATCATCACAAACATGGGGACAAAATGCTCCACACTGGAAGTACACCCCTCACTAGTGAGATCTGACCACAAACTAATCACCCTGGATATACATATCCCACCTCCACCCCAGCACAAAAGACCACAGTGAAAAACTTCTCAAAAGCAGACTTCACTCTTCTTAAGACTGAGATGGTATCCTTTAAGCCCACTGTGCCAGTGGATACCACATCCCACAATGCCGAATCCTTCACAAATGCTTTCTATGGACATCTCCAAGAATGCATGGATCATGCAATCCCAAACAAATCCAAGTCCCTCTCCACCAAATGTAAGCGTCCTGTCTGGTGGACCTCAGCCATAAACAAATTGTATAACAAAAGAAGGAAGCTACTGCACGTCAGAGCGAAATCCCATGAAGGGAAGACATCTCTGATCAACATTAGCAGAAAACTACGTTCTCTCATAAAACATCCAAGGCAAACTTTGAGAGAAAAATCGCTAAGGACACTAAAGATAACCACAAAGCCTTCTTCAGCTATGTTAGAAACCTGGGCGGAAACCCTCAAATATGCTCAGAGTTGGTTCACAACAACAAAAAATACACTGAACCCACAGATATTGCTAACATTCTGGCTGACAGGTTCAGTACAAATTTCTCCCCTCCTTCACCCCCAAAAGAAGAAATACTTATCCCAGCTGAATGTAATCTCCTGTCATCTCAGATGTCCAAGTGAGAACCGCCCTAAACAAAGCAAAACACAGCATCAATGGGACCTGACGGTATCCCGGGGTGCGTGTTACGTGAACTCCAAGAGGAGCTAAACCCACACATAAAAATGCTATTTAACCTTAGCCTTACTGATATGTACCTGAACACTGGTGTACAGCAACAGTGGTCCCAATCCACAAGGGGGGTGCCTCTACAGACCCTGGAAACTACTGCCCCATAAGCTTAACTAGCCTGGTCTGCAAAGCTATGGAAAGAATCATTATGGAACTCATAAACAGAGACATAGGGGACCTACAGACACTTGACCACACCCAGTTCAGCTTTGTAAAGGGCAGATCCTGCCTTTTAAACCCGGTTGACTTTTTCGAAACAGTCACTAGAGCCATTGATGAGGGCAAAGCAGTCCATACAGCATACCTGGACTTGGCTAAGGCCTTCGACACAATACCCCACTCAGGCATCATAGATAAGCTAAACAGCTTAAAAGTAAACCCTTATGTCACTAGATGGGTTGCAAACTGGCTAAAGGACAGAACCCATAAAGTTAAAATCGCTGGAGCAATGTCAGACTCAAAGCCAGTCACAAGTGGTGTCCCACAGGGATCTGTCCTGGGACCCCTCTTGTTCGGCATTTATTTCTCAGATGTTAAAGCAAACATGGGAGGGTTGTGGCTGACAAAGTTCGCAGATGACTGCAAACTAGGTGCCATAGTCGATACACCAGCAGACACACACATCCTACAAAAAGGCCTCACTGAAACGTACAACTGGTGCCGTAGTCATGGCCTTAAACTAAATGCCAAAAAATGTATAGTCATCCCTTTTGGAAAAAACAAAGTACCCACAAATTATCACATAGACAGCAACCCATTGAGTATGGAAAAAGTAATCAGAGACCTAGGGACCCAAGTAGACAGTGACCTCTCATTTGACACCCACGTTGCCAAAGTGGTTAGAAAAACATTCTACCTTGCACACCTCATCATGAAGGGATTCACATCCAGATCCAAGGATGTCATTGTACCCCTATATTCCTCCCTCATCAGACCCATGATTGAGTACAATGCCCCATTTGGTATGTACCTCATCTGGCATTTGCAACAGCTGGAGAGACCACAAAAGTACCTCACCAAAAGGATCAAGGGTCTCCAACATATGTCTTATTCTGCCAGACTAAAGAAACTTCAGCTCTATTCAGTAGCATACCGCCTGCTCAGAGGTGATCTCTGCCTGACGTACAAGGCCATGTCCAATCAGGATCTGATGGACATGCTCCACCTCAAAAAATCCAAATCCATCAGGACCACAAGTGCTAAAGACTTAAACCTCGGCACAAGTATGAATAGGACATGCTGGAGGGATAGATTCATAACCCAGAGGCTTCCCATGCTTTAGAACAGGATCCCAGTTCATATTAGGCAGAGCCCCTCACTGACTCTCTTCAAGAGAAATCTTGATGAGTGGATGGGAGATCGTAAGTTTACCCCAGGGGTCACATCTGTGTCACTGCTAGACAGGGGCACAGTAAACTAATTCTATTATACAAGGGGACCTTCATTGTGTCACTACTAGACAGAGGCACAGTATTCTAGATTTATTCTGTACATTTTTGTACCATTTCATGGGGTGGCAAAAGCCACATCACTATGGCTAGGCTTACAAATGCCCCAGGGCAGATAGCCTAGTACTATACTATGAAACTATGAAACTATACAATATAAAAGTGAAATTCATACAGAATACAAGGTTTTTCTTAAAAAAGTGTTGAAAGAGAAATAGGGTTTTGGTTAAAAGTTAAACATGGCAACATGGCAATAAGGAATATGTGTAATGGACACTGATAGAAAAAGGTAATTAGTTTTAAGCTGCATGGCTGAAACATGTAACTGTTGAGTGCGTTTCTGTAGGGGTCCTCCAGGTGAAATTGTTATGTGAGTGCCTGCATCAACACATCCAAGCTCTGTGCTAGCTCTATGTCTTGGTATGTTGAACAGGTGTGAGCGGTGCATGGTAGAGGTGGCAGTGCATCGTTGTTGTCTCCAGCCATGAGACCTTTTCTCTGTCAGGACTTGAACTGGCACATCCACGGCCACGATCAGATGTATTGCTGCTACCTGAATGTGACTGATGTCTGCTGAATGTGCTCCCCTCACGAGGAGGCCCAGGACCACAACCCCATGGCCTGCCACACTTGGGTGTGCACAGCTAATCTGCTGAAAGAGCAGTATATGTACTGCCACTATGGGAGCATGACATGGCATGGTCACGTTGGCTAACAGCAGATAGTGTGGCTGACCTAGGCACAAGAGGATGCTTTTCCTGTACCAGTAGATTTTCCATCACTGACACCACTTGTTCCATCACGGACACCCTGTGTTGCAAAGTATCATTCATCTGATCCACTGAATCAGCAACATGGTGAACACAGTCATGCATGTCAGTCTGTGCCATGTCTGCAACCCTAAGCATTTCTCTGGAGCATTGATGGGAATGTGCCTGTGCCTCCATGATTGCCCTAAACATATGGTGAGTGGCACAGGAAGAGACACCTGCATCAGCTGGAGGATGGACAGCAGGCCTCCTACAAGCATCCCTATCAACCCTCCTGTCAGGCACCTCACCCACACTTTGGCTACAGCCAGACTCAACAGGCACTGAAGTCAGAGTAACCACACTTCCATGATCAATTATCTCACCCTCCTCCTGTCGAATATCTGAGGGCTCAATGGAATGGGTAAGCGTAGGTCTACTGGCTACCTCTGACAGAATTTCAGGAGATGGCCATATATCAATATCAGTGTCAGATTCAACCTCTGCACCCCTTGACTGTGTCTCTGTTTGGCCACCATCATCATCACAGTCTACTGATACTGTGACATCAGGTGGTAGAAGTCCCACACTTCCACTGTCAGGATCACCTGTGACAATAAGCAACAAATACAGGAACAATTCATACCTAAACTGCTGTACTCCCATATATGCTATCAAAATAACAGTGTTGCCACTATTAGGCAGTACAGCAATACACGTAACACTCCTGACTTCAACATCATGCACTAAAATATTTTTTTGAATTACTCATCAGCACTGACATAAAAATGTTTGGCTTACCATCTGCAGATGAGGGTATCCACTGCATGCCAGATGGTCCTGGAAGAATGTAAGCAAAATGTAAAGACACCATTATCACAATTAACAGTAACACAGGGGGTAATACGTTTACCTCTTTATATAGGTTCATAGGTTCATAGGTAGGTACTAGGCTATTGGCCCTAGGACCTGTAAAAGCCTAGCCAAAAAATGTACCCTGGCTTTCGCCACCCAAGAAAATTATTTTCCTTTGCCCCTGTCTAGCAGAGCCACAGAAGTGATCCCTGGGGTGAATTTCCCATTTCCCATCCAATCATCAAGATTTTTCTTGAAGAGTGCTAATGAGAAGCTCTGTTTGACATAAATAGGTAGTCTGTTCCAGAGTATGGGAAGTCTCTGGGACAGGAATCTAGCCCTCCAGCATGTTCTGTTTATTGTGGTGACAAGGTTTAGGTCCCTAGATCGTGTAGCTAGGAGGGATTGGAATTTCTTTAAGTGGAGCATGTCCAACAGCTCTAGGTTTGACATAGCTTTGTATGTTAGGCAGAGATCGCCCCTGAGTAGGCGATATGCGATGGAGTAAAGCTGTAGTTTTTTGAGACGGTCTGCATAGGGCATCTGTTTGAGGCCAGTAATCCTCTTTGTGAGGTATTTCTGTGGTCTTTCCAGTTGTTGTAGATGTCTTGTGCGGTACATACCAAAAGGGGCATTGTACACTATAATGGGTCTAATGAGTGATGAGTAGAGGAGAACAATGACCTCTTTTTTTCTGGATGAGAATCCTTTTGTGATGAGATGAGCCACGTAGAAGGATTTCCTGAACACTGTGGCGATGTGATTATCAAAGGAGAGACTACTGTCCACCTGTGAACCAAGGTCTCTTATCACATTTTCGGCATTAAGTAGACTACCAGCTATGTGGTAGTTCATGGGTACAGAGTTTTTACCAAAGGGGAGGACAATACACTTTTTGGCATTGAGCTTCAGGCCATGGCTTTGACACCAGGTATCTGTCTCAGTGAGGCCCTTTTGTACTTTGTCCACATCATTAGGAGTTTCGATTATGGTTCCTAGTTTGCAGTCATCTGCAAACTTTGTTAGCCAAAGACCTTCTGTGTTAGCCTGCACTTCAGAGAAGTAGATACCAAACAGGAGAGGACCCAGGACTGAACCCTGTGGTACTCCACTTGTCACTTGTCTGAAGTCAGATTTGGAATCCGCTACTTTCACAGTGTGGGTTCTGTCCGTGAGCCAGTTGGCAACCCATCTTGTGACCTAGGGATTTATACCTAGTTTAGTGAGCTTATCTATAATTCCAGAGTTGGGGATGGTGTCAAAAGCCTTGGCAAGATCTAGATAAGCTGTGTGAACCATTTTACCCTCATCTATGGCTTTGGTAACTGCTTCAAAGAAGTCAATCAGGTTTAGGAGACATGATCTGCCTTTTACAAATCCAAACTGGGTACTGTCCAAAGTTTGGAGATTACCAATGTCTTTGTTTATGAGTTCCATGATGATACGTTCCATGGCCTTGCAGACCAGGCTCATCAGGCTAATGGGGTGGTAGTTGCTGGGGTCCATCGTGACTCCACCTTTGTGGAGTGGGATAACTGTCGCGGTGCGCCAGTCAGTGGGTACAAAGCCTGAGGTGAGGCTATGATTGAACATGGTACTTAGGTAAGGTGCCAGTCCATTCTGTAGATCATGTAGAATGCAGCCTGGGACATTGTCAGGTCCCATGGATGCTGTGTTCTTGGCTTTGGAGAGTGTGTTTTTTACCTGTGCAGTCATGATTATAGGAACTTTGCATTCTTCCGGTATAGAGATGGGCCCTCTAGGGGGTGAGAGGGGGGTAAAGTTAGTACTGAACCTATCTGCTAAGATGTTGGCAATATCAGTTGGTTCTGTATATTTAGCGCCATTGTGCTGTAACTCAGAGCAGATCTGAGTGTTCCCATTGAGATTCTTGACATAGCTATAGAATGCTTTGTGGTTGTCTTTAGAGTCAGTGGCAATTTTGTTTTCATAACTAGCTTTGGAGGATTTTATGAGGGATCTCAGCTTCTTACTGAGGTTGACCAGGGAGTTCCTCCAGTCATGGGAATTTACTCTTTTTTGCAACAGTTTCTTTCTTCTGTTGTAGAGTTTGTTTATGGCAGAGGACCACCAGATTGGCTTCCTTTTTTTGGAGGATAACATCTTGGTTCTATTAGGGATAGCATGATCCATGCACTCGTGTAAATGCTTATAAAGTGCATTTGTGTAGGATTCAGCAGTCATACCTCTATTGTCCATCTGCATGTTCATCGTGACGTTTGCCACTTCTGTCTTAAGAAGTGTGAAGTTGGCTTTGGAGAAGTTGTTTATGATGGTTTCCCTAATTGGGGGTGGGGGTGGGATGTGGATGTCTAGGCTGATTAGCTTGTGGTCGGATCTGACCAACGAGGAATTGATCTCTGGTGTGGAACACTGGTTTCCCATGTTGGTAATGACCAGGTCTAGGATGTTGCTGCCCCTGGTGGGGGGTTTGAATAAGTTGATCCAAGGCGTTGGAATTTATGAATTCTAGAAAACGTTGAGCAAAAGAGTTGGTACATGAGTAGTTTTCCCAGTTAATGGTGGGGTAGTTGAAATCACCCATTATTAGGGCGTTGGGTTGTACCCTAATACTTTTCAGTGTATCAAGAAATGAGGAGTGGGAATCCTGGGGCATAGTGGGGGGTCTGTAGCAAGCTACAATTTGGATTGCGGTCTTGCCCAGAGTTAGTTGCACTTGGATAATCTCGGATGCATTATGCTGTGCAACTAGCCTGAAGGTGTGGATATCCTTAATGAATATGGACACGTCTCCGCCTTTAGTGCTTCGTTCTGGGTTAGGTGGCCGAAAGGTGTGGTATGAATTGTAGCCTGGTAATGCAGGGGTGCTCTCTGGAGCTTTGAACCAGGTCTCTGTCACTGCACAGATGTCAATGTTCTCCATTTTAAGGAGTGCCTCGAGTGAGTGCATTTTGAGGTTTAGACTTCTAGCATTGAGTAGCATTACCCTCAGACTTTGCTTGCTTGTACCTGTTACAGTGGTGACTTTGTCATTTGAACTTTGCCTAAAAAAGGCACTATAGGGGTGGCAAGAGCCTTAGCCAGTATCCAGAATCCTAAGGGCAACAGGAGCAGGCCATCTCTGGCAAAGCATCGTGGTCTGTCGATCATGTCGTCCCAGGCAGACAAATACTGGATCCCCTTAGAATAACACCAGAAGCTTAGCCAATTGTTGAAGTCAATCATTTTGTCCTTGTACTGTGGTATCATTCTGGGTGATGGCAGGATGCTACTCAGGGTTAGGGAAATACCTGCCTGGGATACAAGATCGGAGAGCTCCTCAATGTCTCTTTTCATGTAGTCCAGGGAGGTACGTCTCAGGTCATTCACACCAACATGGACAATGACAGTGTCATATTTGTACTTATTGTGGAGTGACCTGAGTGTATGCATTATGTGGCAGATCCTGGCACCTGGCAGGCAAGTGACAGTAACTTTCTCCTTGTTTAGTCTATTGAGTGGAACATTAGTGTGCCTGACTATAGAGTCGCCTATGACTAGAGTGTTGGGTACGTTGTTATGCCTTATGGGCTGTGGTTGAGTGGCATACTGAGTTTGTGGGCTATGTGTCATTTGGGTTGTGTTGGGGGGTGGAGTTTCCTTGCGTTTATGCTTTGGATGTCCCTGATGCTTGGGCAGATTTTTATTGAGAGTCTCCACGAATGTAAGTGTGTGTTTTGTGTTTCTATGTGTGTGTTTTGGTGGTGTAGGTTTTGAGGGACTATGTGATGAGTGTGGTGTGGTGCAAGTGTTTACCTTCTCCTCTTGACTGTCTAGTCCAGTCTTGGGTGAAGAGAGCTTTGCTTCCAGTTTGGCTATATAAGTGCATCTCTCACAGGTGGTAGTGTTGGATGGTAGGAGGAGAGGGTTGTCTGTGTACATGAGGCAATTGCTGCATTGCCCCAAGATGCTCAGATTCATCATGTAGACAGGAGAAATCACTGGGAGCTGACCCTTAGACATGCCTGGATAGGTGCTTATTTATTAAGTACTAAAAACTGCTTTTGTCTAGACAAGTGAGGAAAGTTGAGTGTTGTAGTAATTTGCAGCTTATGTAGTGCTTACAATGAGTTCTGAACAAGTGCTGAGTTCAAAGAAACAGAATTGAGTGCTGAAACTAGAAAACTGGCTAGTTATAAGAAGCAAAACTAAGCTAGAAGGCTTCCCTCCAGCACAAAAGGGCTTGGGGGCTCAGAAGCCTACAAACAGTCTAGGCCACTTAACAGGAAAGGCAGGAAACAAGCCTAATTTTTTTTGTTCTCTTTCCCAGATGCTCTCTTTGTACACAATAGGAGTGCCTGAAATCAGAATATGATCTCACTGCACTCAGTTGAATGAGCAAATGAGATGGGCCCAGAAGGAGTACCCAAACACAAATTTACAAGAGGGGCGGGCAGTTTCAAAGCTACTAAGATTAACACCAAAACAGAAAGAGGGAGGGTGGGTGGGAAAACTAACTGAAGAACAGAGTCAAAACTTCCAATTCAGTTAATATTCATGCAACACAATTAAATCAATTTAAATACTGTATTATTTGAAAAAAGTGCAGATAAAAAGTACTTAAATTCTCTTATATGTCCAGTTGAATACAGCTAGATCTTAGCCGGCCAAAGCTGAGGTTTTTAACCAGAAAATATTTCAAACTGTACCACTTAAATAGGCATTGACAGGAAATCAAAGAATGTAGCTACCTCCACACCTGCAATTAATAACAGACAATAAAATTCAAGCAAGCACTAACTGAAGAACAGAGTCAAAATTTCCAATTCAGTTAATATTCCTGCAACACAATAAAATCAATTTAAATACTGTATTATTTGAAAAAAGTGCAGATAAAAAGGTACTTAAATTCTCTTATACATCCAGTTGAATACAGCTAGATCTTAGCCGGCCAAAGCTGAGGTTTTATATGTCCATTAACTATGCTTTCAACAAGAACTTGGATAACAGCTCCAACTTAAGCTAATCAATCAGAATCTGTTGTTAACTGAAGCAATCTTCAATCCTACCCCCAAAAAAACATACTTGTGAAACAGAAGTAAGGTATTGATTTAAATGGTTTTACTCTACAACAGTATTCAACAACTGAGGTACAAAAGCCTACCTGGAAGCTCTTCCTAAGATTTCCCTGAAACAGTTTGGATCCCTAACAGTGGGCAGAAACTCTTCATTTGGTGTTAGTGGTGGTTATGTAGCAGCACCCCCCAGTACCCATCTGATCATGGCCCACTGCAGCTGCTCTCCTCCATGCAGATGATATGTCAGTGGGCCTGTGGTGCACCTGTTCATATGTCCTGCCGTGGCCACTCACAGCATTAACATTGTCAGCAATCTACTGCCAAATCTGCATTCTAGGTGACATATCTCCCTGTCCCCTTTGAAGCAGGGAGGCACCATGTTGCCTAAAAGTGTCAACAATAATCTGATTTTCAGCATCAGTGAAGGGTAGTCTTTGAGGATTAAGACACCTGGGTGGCATAGTTGTAGGTGTCCTAAAAGACAACAAAAGGATAATACACATAAGTATCATATAACTACAAGATAACTGTTTCAAGATAAAACAGAAAATGTAGCATCTCACTATTACCAAATGGAGAAATATAAAACAGTCTAGAGATTGGAAATGCAAACAACAGGCTGGATGCAAAAAATGAGAGACAAAAAAACACAAATAATAGCTACAAATGTACCCACTCCTGTGAATGCATTACAGCTTAACCACAGTGTGGACTTCCCCTATGCCCAGACTATGGTGATAATTTGTCTCCTCAAGTCAAACAGGAAAACACAAATAATAACTACAAAAGTGCCCACCTCTGTGAATGTATGTAACCTTGTTTTAACTGTACTGCAACTTGTCTGTTTAAATTACAGCTATAGTGCACCACTGAACCCACCTTGCCATCCTGCTGCCCTCTTTTCCCCCCTAACTTTCACCATTTTACTAACTATTTTTTATTTATTCCACCAGCAATTTTTAACAATACTGTAATCCATCCTTGTCCCAAATCTGCTCTCCTCTACCCTTACCCTCTCACAATTACCATCTTTATGCTGGCTATTTAAGAGATACCAGTAAATGCTAACTCAACACAGAATACTAAGAACCAAAGTGGAAGCGGTACTATAAAGGCTGTCTTCCGAAATCACCACACCTCCAATAACTCCACCAAATGTTGCAGGGCTCAAAACACTATCAATTTAGGAATTATGGAGTGGCGAATACTTATAAACCCTACAAACACACACATTTTGGAGTTAACAAGTATAGGGGTAACAATTATCAGGGGCAAAATGTCAATCAGTCCTATGAACAGGAGTTTTATGATGACCCAAGAAATGCCTCTAGGGAAGGGATCCCTTTAGATGTGGAGGGCCCAAGGAGATCAGAGATACTGAGGAACTGGGCCCAACAACAACCCTCCTATGCACAGATAGTAGAGAGTCAACACCAACAAGGGCACACAAGGAGAGCCTACAGATAACAATTGATGGTAATATAGGCTTGAATATTAGTATGGAATCATGCCATGATGACAATTTTCGATCTATTATTTATTCATTTGAAGGGTTTAATATTTTCAACTATTCAGACGTTAATATTAATGAAGTTTACTTCAAATTATTTATTAAAGGATTTACGTTTGTGCCAGTAAAAAAACCAGGAATAGAAAATATTATTCTTGACATTAAAACCTTTACTAGGAAGTTGAATTTTAAGCATATTTTTAAACAGGACAACAAGAGCTACAGTATGGTTAATAAACTACAGAGGAGTAGTACCTACAACCCCCTACTTCACCAGGACATACTACATTTTGAGACTACACTTATTAAAAAAGTTAGATCTGAATATAAACAAAACAAACAGGTATATGGTAGTAATTTAACCAAGGAAGAATGTAGTCTCTTATACGAATTAGGAGAAAATAGTAAGATTCGTGTGATGAAACCAGACAAAGGTGGGGGAGTGGTTATTATGGACCAGTGGGACTACACGAATAGGATGTTAGAGATCTTAAA
This sequence comes from Protopterus annectens, assembly GCF_019279795.1. Lineage (NCBI taxonomy): Eukaryota > Metazoa > Chordata > Ceratodontiformes > Protopteridae > Protopterus > Protopterus annectens. The sequence continues at coordinate 1,088,520,738 of NC_056744.1, read as the reverse complement.
CGATGATAGTACATACACATTGGTTTCTAGAAACGAAATAAATATAGCCTACAGAAAAACTGATTACATCCTAGAGGATAATTTACTGCAAGGTCTTATTGATAGTCAGTTATATAATTTTTTGAAAGTGGATAAACCAATAATTCTGGCCCTATTTGGTATTCCAAAGACTCACAAAAATGTGGCTGATCCCCCAATGAGGCCTATAGTGTCATCACAAGGATCTAAGACTCAACCCTTTGCCATATATGTTGATACTAAACTAAAGAATTTTTACACAAAATACACACATATACTGGTTGATTCGTGGGATTTTTTACAAAAATTAGGCAACGATACATACAACCGTGAGAGTATATTCATAACTGTAGATGTAAAGGACTTGTTTTCAGTCATACCACACAGTGTTGGTATGGAATGGTTTGAAGAAATAGTACTGAAGATGAACTTAGTGACAAATGATGAATTTAGGTTGATATTGGAAAGTGTGGATTTAGTGTTAAAAAATAACTACATATTTTTTCAAGGTGATGTGTACCACCAAAAACAAGGAGTCGCTATGGGTTCGGCTTGTGCCCCTTTATACACGAACATTGTTATGTTATACTGGGAGAAGCAGTATTTGTTCGGAAGTGCATTTTTTAAATATGTGAATAGCTACTACCGATTTTTGGACGATATTTTTATTGTATGGAATGGACCTGAAACCCTTATAGATGACTTTATATCGTATATCAACAACACTACTATTTTTTTAAAGTTCACACATGATATTAACAAACACGAAATCAATTTTTTGGACATCAAGTTACAAAAGAATTATGCGACTAGTAAGTATAAATCTATGATTTATAGGAAAAAATACCACTCTAACACTTACTTACACTTTGATAGTGATCACCCTGAATTATTCAAAAAGAACATTGTAAAGGGCCAAATGATAAGAATTGCAAGGATGATATCAGAAAGAGATGATTTTCTTCTAGAGATGGATAACCTACAAAAAATGTTTCAGCAGAGGGGATACCCAGTGGATCTTATCACGAAGGTGAAACAATATGTAATTGACAAAAGAGAAACATATTATAGACCTCTATTATATAGAGAAGACCTGACTAACACCACAGGGGTTGACCAGAATACAAGTAATTTGAACAATAAGTCAGCTATTACCCCATTTTTAACTTTAACTTATTTCAAGGGTATAAAATGGCTTAAAAAATGTATTGATGACACATGGGAGTTTTTTAAAACTATGCCCACCAGAGTGACAGTTTTTCAAGATAGACTTACCTATAGTTATAGAAGGAATCAAAATTTTAAAAGCATTTTTGAGAAAAAGAAAAATACAGGGATATGTGAAACTGTATCCAATAGAATTGGTACATTCAGGTGTGGGAGATGTTCCCAGTGTTCATTCATTGCAGACATGAAAAGTGTGTGGATCCCGAGTTTAGGGATGACCCTGAAATCTAAGAGATATAGTAGTTGCTATACCAAAGGGGTGATTTATTTAACATTTTGTAAATACTGTTGGGCATTTTATGTAGGTAAAACAGTTAGACATTTAAGGAGGAGAACATATGAGAGACATTAACAAAAAGGATGTGAACAATGCATTGTACAGACATTCAATAACATGCCAACAGGCTGACTTTAAATTTTGGGTGTTGGAAGAAGTGGAACAACTGGAAAGGGGTGGTGATTGGGAGACAAGATTAGAATACAGGGAAATGATTTGGCAATTGAAAATGGATACCTGTTTTGGTAAAGGGTTGAACGACCACATCTCCATTACACCTGCCCTTAAGATATTAGCTGAAGACCGCAAGAGACATTAATATCAAATTCAATATTCGCTTCCTTTTATAACATTTACTACAATAATAGGTGTGTATATTTTCAGGTAACATTTTAGGTAGTGGTTTCAGCAACAAGTTTTTTAACACTATTTTCCTATTTTTCTCATTTTTTTTGATAGTTATACTTTTTTGACAATTTGTTAAAAAATATATTTTTTCTTTAGCAAATGTTTGTGAGTTTTAAGTCATACTTACCTCACCACTGGTATTTTAACACTTAACATTTATTAAGACATATTGCCGCAGTGAGTTTGTTATTTATTATGGTTTACAAAGTTTTTAGAATATTTAACAACCCTCCTGTGGTTTTTAACAGTATTTATTGTAATTATAATATTTATAATATTTATGATATTTATATTATTTATAATATTTTTAACATCTATACCATTTGTATTGATTTTTTAATAACAATATATACATCTATATAATTTATTCATGCATTACATATGTACATCAAGTTTTAGGTTAATATATATACAGGGTGTTATAAATATTGGGCCAGATTCAGGAAGCCTCCGTGTAAGAGTTATAACTCTTACACGGAGGCTGCAGTTAAACTGTGTGATGTCAGCATGTCATGCATATGCATGAGGTGCATGAGGCATGCTGAATCACATCAGTAACTCTTACACGGTCCGTGTAAGAGAGTAGGGGGCGTGTCTGTAGGCTAAGCTCTGCAAGTGGACACGCCCCCGGAAAACTAGAATGGCTGAAAGTAAACAGCCACGAGAAAGGCCATGAAAATGTGAATAAACACACTATACAACACATGCCCCGACTGGCCATCAGTGTATAAAGTGAAGAGATGTCATAAAAGTAAATGAAAACCTTTTTTTGTTAAACCTCAGAATGTTTGCTACTGTGTGCGGTGTGCTACTAGCAATCACAGTTAGCAATCAGGGAAAAGGATATAAGAACTAAATATGCAAAGTAAGCCAAGAAATAATAGCTTAGTGGTAGAGTACCCGCCCTATGAGTAGGCAGGCAGGGTTCGAGCCCCTAGAACAACCTTTTTATTTTTGTAAATAAGCACTAAAAAGCCCCAGACAGTATTGTACAAATGTAAATGTATTCCCTTTGTAAAATGGAATGAAACAGAGCATATATTTTGAAGTAACATAAGAATAAAAATAGTCAGAAATGTACTGATAGCTAAGCTGCCGTGAGACAGAGTGCCCGTGAGTCGAGTAGTGTTTAAAAGCTGCAAACTGCGTGCCCGCTGCCAAGCAGCGGATAAACAGGCTGAAACTGTGTGCAATTAGCTGAACATGTGTGTCACTAGCCAACTAAGATTTATCCCAGCGCACACCGCTTGCGCGCCGCGCCCCCACAAGCTAACTGCCAGTGCGCATGGGGGGGTTTTAACCTTTTTCAAGCGGGCAGGAAAAAAAAAGGTTTTAAAAAAGGTTTATGTAGCAGCACCCCCAGTACCCATCTGATCATGGCCCTGCAGCTGCTCTCCTCCATGCAGATGATATGTCAGTGGGCCTGTGGTGCACCTGTTCATATGTCCTGCCGTGGCCACTCACAACATTAACATTGTCAGCAATCTACTGCCAAATCTGCATTCTAGGTGACATATCTCCCTGTCCCCTTTGAAGCAGGGAGGCACCATGTTGCCTAAAAGTGTCAACAATAATCTGATTTTCAGCATCAGTGAAGGGTAGTCTTTGAGGATTAAGACACCTGGGTGGCATAGTTGTAGGTGTCCTAAAAGACAACAAAAGGATAATACACATAAGTATCATATAACTACAAGATAACTGTTTCAAGATAAAACAGAAAATGTAGCATCTCAGTATTACCAAATGGAGAAATATAAAACAGTCTAGAGATTGGAAATGCAAACAACAGGCTGGATGAAAAAAATGAGAGACAAAAAAACACAAATAATAGCTACAAATGTACCCACTCCTGTGAATGCATTACAGCTTAACCACAGTGTGGACTTCCCCTATGCCCAGACTATGGTGATAATTTGTCTCCTCAAGTCAAACAGGAAAACACAAATAATAACTACAAAAGTGCCCACCTCTGTGAATGTATGTAACCTTGTTTTAACTGTACTGCAACTTGTCTGTTTAAATTACAGCTATAGTGCACCACTGAACCCACCTTGCCATCCTGCTGCCCTCTTTCCCCCCCTAACTTTCACCATTTTACTAACTATTTTTTATTTATTCCACCTGCAATTTTTAACAATTCTGTAATCCATCCTTGTCCCAAATCTGCTCTCCTCTACCCTTACCCTCTCACAATTACCGTCTTTATGCTGGCTATTTAAGAGATACCAGTAAATGATAACTCAACACAGAATACTAAGAACCAAAGTGGAAGCGGTACTATAAAGGCTGTCTTCCGAAATCACCACACCTCCAATAACTCCACCAAATGTTGCAGGGCTCAAAACACTATCAATTTAGGAATTATGGAGTGGCGAATACTTATAAACCCTACAAACACACACATTTTGGAGTTAACAAGTATAGGGGTAACAATTATCAGGGGCAAAATGTCAATCAGTCCTATGAACAGGAGTTTTATGATGACCCAAGAAATGCCTCTAGGGAAGGGATCCCTTTAGATATGGAGGGCCCAAGGAGATCAGAGATACTGAGGAACTGGGCCCAACAACAACCCTCCTATGCACAGATAGTAGAGAGTCAACACCAACAAGGGCACACAAGGAGAGCCTACAGATAACAATTGATGGTAATATAGGCTTGAATATTAGTATGGAATCATGCCATGATGACAATTTTCGATCTATTATTTATTCATTTGAAGGGTTTAATATTTTCAACTATTCAGATGTTAATATTAATGAAGTTTACTTCAAATTATTTATTAAAGGATTTACGTTTGTGCCAGTAAAAAAAACAGGAATAGAAAATATTATTCTTGACATTAAAACCTTTACTAGGAAGTTGAATTTTAAGCATATTTTTAAACAGGACAACAAGAGCTACAGTATGGTTAATAAACTACAGAGGAGTAGTACCTACAACCCCCCACTTCACCAGGACATACTACATTTTGAGACTACACTTATTAAAAAAGTTAGATCTGAATATAAACAAAGCAAACAGGTATATGGTAGTAATTTAACCAAGGAAGAATGTAGTCTCTTATACGAATTAGGAGAAAATAGTAAGATTCGTGTGATGAAACCAGACAAAGGTGGGGGGGTGGTTATTATGGACCAGTGGGACTACGAATAGGATGTTAGAGATCTTAAACGATGATAGTACATACACATTGGTTTCTAGAAACGAAATAAATATAGCCTACAGAAAAACTGATTACATCCTAGAGGATAATTTACTGCAAGGTCTTATTGATAGTCAGTTATATAATTTTTTGAAAGTGGATAAACCAATAATTCTGGCCCTATTTGGTATTCCAAAGACTCACAAAAATGTGGCTGATCCCCCAATGAGGCCTATAGTGTCATCACAAGGATCTAAGACTCAACCCTTTGCCATATATGTTGATACTAAACTAAAGAATTTTTACACAAAATACACACATATACTGGTTGATTCGTGGGATTTTTTACAAAAATTAGGCAACGATACATACAACCGTGAGAGTATATTCATAACTGTAGATGTAAAGGACTTGTTTTCAGTCATACCACACAGTGTTGGTATGGAATGGTTTGAAGAAATAGTACTGAAGATGAACTTAGTGACAAATGATGAATTTAGGTTGATATTGGAAAGTGTGGATTTAGTGTTAAAAAATAACTACATATTTTTTCAAGGTGATGTGTACCACCAAAAACAAGGAGTCGCTATGGGTTTGGCTTGTGCCCCTTTATACGCGAACATTGTTATGTTATACTGGGAGAAGCAGTATTTGTTCGGAAGTGCATTTTTTAAATATGTGAATAGCTACTACCGATTTTTGGACGATATTTTTATTGTATGGAATGGACCTGAAACCCTTATAGATGACTTTATATCGTATATCAACAACACTATTTTTTTAAAGTTCACACATGATATTAACAAACACAAAATCAATTTTTTGGACATCAAGTTACAAAAGAATTATGCGACTAGTAAGTATAAATCTATGATTTATAGGAAAAAATACCACTCTAACACTTACTTACACTTTGATAGTGATCACCCTGAATTATTAAAAAAGAACATTGTAAAGGGCCAAATGATAAGAATTGCAAGGATGATATCAGAAAGAGATGATTTTCTTCTAGAGATGGATAACCTACAAAAAATGTTTCAGCAGAGGGGATACCCAGTGGATCTTATCACGAAGGTGAAACAATATGTAATTGACAAAAGAGAAACATATTATAGACCTCTATTATATAGAGAAGACCTGACTAACACCACAGGGGTTGACCAGAATACAAGTAATTTGAACAATAAGTCAGCTATTACCCCATTTTTAACTTTAACTTATTTCAAGGGTATAAAATGGCTTAAAAAATGTATTGATGACACATGGGAGTTTTTTAAAACTATGCCCACCAGAGTGACAGTTTTTCAAGATAGACTTACCTATAGTTATAGAAGGAATCAAAATTTAAAAAGCATTTTTGAGAAAAAGAAAAATACAGGGATATGTGAAACTGTATCCAATAGAATTGGTACATTCAGGTGTGGGAGATGTTCCCAGTGTTCATTCATTGCAGACATGAAAAGTGTGTGGATCCCGAGTTTAGGGATGACCCTGAAATCTAAGAGATATAGTAGTTGCTATACCAAAGGGGTGATTTATTTAACATTTTGTAAATACTGTTGGGCATTTTATGTAGGTAAAACAGTTAGACATTTAAGGAGGAGAACATATGAGAGACATTAACAAAAAGGATGTGAACAATGCATTGTACAGACATTCAATAACATGCCAACAGGCTGACTTTAAATTTTGGGTGTTGGAAGAAGTGGAACAACTGGAAAGGGGTGGTGATTGGGAGACAAGATTAGAATACAGGGAAATGATTTGGCAATTGAAAATGGATACCTGTTTTGGTAAAGGGTTGAACGACCACATCTCCATTACACCTGCCCTTAAGATATTAGCTGAAGACCGCAAGAGACATTAATATCAAATTCAATATTCACTTCCTTTTATAACATTTACTACAATAATAGGTGTGTATATTTTCAGGTAACATTTTAGGTAGTGGTTTCAGCAACAAGTTTTTTAACACTATTTTCCTATTTTTCTCATTTTTTTTGATAGTTATACTTTTTTGACAATTTGTTAAAAAATATATTTTTTCTTTAGCAAATGTTTGTGAGTTTTAAGTCATACTTACCTCACCACTGGTATTTTAACACTTAACATTTATTAAGACATATTGCCGCAGTGAGTTTGTTATTTATTATGGTTTACAACGTTTTTAGAATATTTAACAACCCTCCTGTGGTTTTTAACAGTATTTATTGTAATTATAATATTTATAATATTTATGATATTTATATTATTTATAATATTTTTAACATCTATACCATTTGTATTGATTTTTTAATAACAATATATACATATATATAATTTATTCATGCATTACATATGTACATCAAGTTTTAGGTTAATATATATACAGGGTGTTATAAATATTATGTTTAAACAATTTTTCACAATATCTTTATTGTACATTTTTTGTACTTTAGGTAATTTTCCAAGCATATGAGTTATAAGTGAATATATGTGGAAAGAACAGTATTTTTAATAGATTGAAGTATATAATACATTAATATATTGATAGGATGAAGTATTGCTTCGAACACAAGGATTTTTAGGATGTCTAAGTAGCAAACCAGCCCCATTCAGTTTAATATACACCATTCTTAAAATTCTTAAAATTCTTAAATTATTTATTTTATTCAATTTATTTTACTTGATTTACATTGTTGTGTAAGTACGTTTATATGTCAAGATATGTTTAATATCTTATATTATTAATTAGTTGTACTGAATATACACATGCACAACATTTTTATTGTTGAATGTATATGCTTATATGTGTCTATGGTATCTTTGTTTTTTAATTCATAGACGTATATTATAAAACAGGAATATATGTTTAATTATACTTAATTAATTTGAATTAACAATTATTCAGTTATTCTATTAATGGAACTATGGGTATTATATAAGGAGTTTAAATCATTTTAAGCACTGATTCTGATGAGGTCTCCGGTGGGAGACGAAAGCGCTAAATCCTTTTCTGTTTACTGTACAACATTCAGCAATTTAGTGTTTTATATCGATTTTTCAGGTGGATTTGTCAATAAAAGTATTTTTTACACCATCGGTGAAATAACAGTGTTTTGAGCCCTGCAACATTTGGTGGAGTTATTGGAGGTGTGGTGATTTTGGAAGACAGCCTTTATAGTACCGCTTCCACTTTGGTTCTATTTAAGAGATACCTCATGTCCCTAGACTGGATGATCTTCATACTTTTGCTTTGCCTTGATTTCTTGCCAAGGAAAATCTTGAGCAAAGGGAAAGATAAGACACACCAAACTGAGTGTATTTGGCTTAAGACGGAAAATGTTGTTGCTGCTTATGATCATCAGATGCAGAAGGTGAATACTGAAAGTCTGAGAACAATAAATGAAACCCTCTGAACTGAAGAGCTAGAAGTGTGAATCAGGGACGTATATAGTAAGCCTGGAGTTTTAATATTACACTGTTCTGAGTTACAAAGATCTTGGAGTCAGTATATATCTGTGAATAAGGGGTGTGGGCTGTGGGTATACATGTTGCTGATACACCCTCCTGCAAGAGTACTTAGAGTAACAGCACTTTTTTAGTTTGATATTTTTTTCTTTCGTTTACATTTTATTTGTCAAAGTATCATGGCTCTCACTGTCAGGTCTAACTCTTGTGACAGGAAACCAAATACAGGAAGTTAACAATGTGCAACAGTGGCCCATTGGACCCCCTTTTATTGTAATATCTCCAACAAGATATTATGAGATGTGCAGTCACATGACTTCTCTAAATTCACAAAATGTATGCAGGTGGCACATTTATGCTCCCACTATCCATGCAATGCCTGTACAGACAAAAATATGTCATGTTCTCTTCCATAGCTAGGGTGTAATACTCTTGATTCTGCTAAAGAAGAAATGTCACTATCACAGAAAGTTTTTTTTTCCATCACCATGCATAGGCTTTTACAGAGAGACTGAGAAGCATGGTCCTTCTATAACTCATGCACACCTATCAGTTCCCCTTTTTAAAACAGAAAACCACTAGTAAGCTAATCCATAGATAGTGTTTCCATCTTCCCAGTAGCACTGAAAAAATGCATTCGCTGTAACTCCCAAAAACATCCAGTAGTTTTTCACATTTTAATTGGATTTTTTCCAGACCCTCAGATCTGTTAGAACAAAACTGTAATATCACTGTAGTGACCTCATCTATAGAGGATAAAGTCTCGTCATTTGCTTTTAACACCTGTCCTCATAGAAGAGTATGTCCAATGGATTTAGGAGTTCCTGAAAGTGTTCTCTCTATCTCATATCTATGCCCCCACCCCCAGACAGAGCCAGCAATTCGCTATATTTGAGAATTACTTTGAAAATGTTACACCCTTTCCTCCTTACTCAACTAAAGGTTTTGCCAGAACCTCTGTGAGGTGAGGCCATCCAAAAATCATTGGCCATGGCCAGGTCAAACTCTTCTCACATCCAGGCATTGTCTGCAGTGACTGCCACAGAAGCTGCCTGCCTGGACTGATGGTAACTCTTTGGCAAATCTTAAGATTTGCACCCCTACTAGCTGTACAATTAAGGCTTCTTTCTTTTATTTGATGGCTTTTTACTGCACTGCTGCCTACCAGTGGGTCCTAAGGTTAATAGCATTATGTGTATGAAAACCTTTCGGCTTAAAGAGGGTCCATTTAGATTACACATTTGAAGAATCCTAGGTATAAGGGGGAAGCTCTTCAAGAGGTAGAAAGTGAACTAATTACACTCTGAAGCTTAAGCAAGGTGTTCCTATGGCAGTCTTGCCACACATTAGGGTTCCCAGATCTGTCTAACTACTGACCTGGTCATCCTCCCCAACAAACCACAAAGATGAAGATGAGTGAAGGATTTAGCACGTTTAAAAAGCAATGTCCAGGTCATTTGGTTTCAAGTCGGATGAAACTACTACAGTATTAATTAATGACCTTTGAACCAAGCTGCAGTGCTACCAAGCAAGCTTAGGAGCATCCCAATGTTCAAATCCAGTGTGTGTCATGGAAATGAATGATTAGAAGAATCCATTCTCCAAGATCATGCCTCATCAGGTACCTGCACCATTTTGTATATAAATGTTGAAGTCTCTCAGTAGAAATATAGATTTAATAGGGAATACCCATTCAAACACCATAGCTACTGGCTCTAAGAAGGCCAACTTATTTGAATACATGTTAGGTGAACACACACATCAGATATAGTTTTCCTTTCTGCGTCTCACAATCTCATTGAGACAAATGCCTCATCCTGTAACACAAACTCCAGCAGTGAAACTTGCAAGCATCCCTCAACCCACCTGGGACTTCTTTTAAGGATCAGTTCCAGAGTAAAAAAAGAGATTGAGGGGGAGAGAGAGTGAGAGAGACAAAAATAGACCCCTCCTTTTGTGCTTAATAAGCTTGGTTTCAAAAACAGTGTTGTATGTAAAAATTACATTAATGAAACCTAAATGATACTTTTCAACTTCCCAGACAAGACACACCTGCTTTTCTGCAGTGAACTGATATGTCATGTTCCATTACACATTTATCATTGCCATTATTTAGCTCTTCTGAATCTATTCTGGGCTGCCCTTCCATTTGGTCAACAATGCACCCATCCCACACCTTTTGTCTTGTAGGTGCTAGGTTCCATGCAATTTTTTGGGGCTGAGTTTAGCTGGGGATCATCCAGTCAACAGATGCTCCCTGAGGTACACAGTCTCCAGATCAGATCCTGGGAGTGTAACCTAGTACGCACGCTTCATGAGAGGTTATCTGTTTCTTTAACTGAACCATCATGAGTAGTCATAGTTTTCTTGCCCACCTAGACCAGTTTGTTAAAGGTGTCCTTTTCAAGAACAGAAAGCCATGGGCAGCATAACTCTAAGCATCACCAACCCATGCAAACCTTACACATGATTGCTTCTCCTCCTGACCTGTTTTAACCATTTTAAGGCACAATGATCTGTGACTTCTAGGGATGTTGTGCTGAACAGGTAGGCATATAGATATTGAATCTCCCATACAATTATCTGAAAAGAATGCCTCCTCTCCCTAGAAAACAGTCTACTTACTGAGAACTCAAAATGGTAAACTCCTTGTGGAGTAACCTTGCTCAGCACTACTCTTAGAAAAAACAGCAGAAATAGCTATGAGGATGGGAATCAACTACTACTCCATTGCAGGGACTCAGTCTCTCACCAGCTCAGTTGTTCATGACAGAAGACTAAAGAGTAGGTTCATCCACACTACTAACACATAATAAATCAATATAAAGTAAAAGAAGTCAAGCAAAATTTCCTGTAAGTGAGGAAGGAAGGAAAAATTGCAAGAATGGAAGGGGTCTGGGAAAGTTTGCATCCTGTTCAACCATGGCCATACCACAATGTCAAGTGCAAATTCAATATGCATGATATGTTTTAGAGCAACAAATTAAAAAATACATTTCTGATAAGTGATTCTGATAAGTGAGAGGAAAGCAGATAAAACTTAAAATCAAAGCAGATGTGAGCCGAGTATAAAAACTGAAACAGACTCTGAAGGTGTGAGCCAGAATTCTTAATCACAGAGCAACTGGTAAGGAGTATTATTTTAACTGGCACACTTTACAGTAGATCCATATATAATTTTGCATCTCTGACATGAAAATGGTACCTCAGTTTTTTTTTCAGAATATTCAGTGGAAAACATGCCCCAGTTAATTTGAACAACAAATAACTTGCTCCTTTTTTGCTGAAACAGATTAACAGACCCTCCATCATGTGAAATGTAGAAGGCCATTTGACTACGTCTACTAAGATAAAGACTTTATCTATGGTGCCTGGAGCACTGAGCATCCCACCAGTACCAATGACTTGCTTCCTAAATGCCTCTTCAGTAACAGGCAAAGACACTATGTAAACCTTGGCATTTTATCCTGTCTTGCCGATCATCTGACACTTTTGACAGGTGTGAAAAACTCATTTTAAAGTGCTAATCCAGGTGCTGTTACTGTGATTCTTACTGTGATGGCTCCAAAGTCTTCATAAAACACTCAGTCTTGCTGGCTGGGTTTTGCTGAAATCAAAGTCTGGTTATAGTTGCATTCACAGTCTGTTGCATACAGAAACTTGCAGAATATACACCGATGAGAGAAAATACTTTGCAGCACCAAACCCAGAGCAGTAACAAATAACTTTTTATAACAAACCACACGGACTAACGTTACAGCTTCAGGTACTGTTCTGCTTTACTTCTTGAACATGGATGATGTGAGAGATATAACATTTACCTTGGAACAAATGTGTCCCTACCAATACCCCTAACATAACTGAATTAATACAGATCTTATATACTGTTCTAGTCGCACACACATATGTAGATCTCCTCTTGGTATTCTATTTTGGAGAATTGCTCATCCTGTTGCAAATGCTGACTTGATTATATTATTTTTAAGCTTCCTTGTTTAACAATGTCACATTTTTGCTCTTTGTATGAAAACATCTGTTCTTGTGAAAATGCTGACTTAAACTTTCTTACTTAACAATGTCTTATGATGCAGATTGTTTTCCCTGTTTGTCCAGCCTTTAAGGAACCCGATTTGCTTTTTTCCTGACTATGTGTAAACATATATCCTGTTTTTACCTTTTTGCTCTTTACTGACAATGTAATGCATACATAAATGTCCATTAAGGAAGATCCTTATTTTTCAAGCCACAGTCATTTAGTATGGATGCTAATCACATATTGCTAAACTCTATTTCTACAGTTAAGCAAGCTTTATTTTAGACCTTATTTATGCTACATATTTGTAGCAGAATTACTTTCAACCTGAATATTTTGTTGAGCATACTCTAACAATTCCCTCTTTTATTTTATTTTAAACCAGGGATACAAATTCAGCATTATTTAATAATACTTTTTCATTATGACAATTAACAACAGTAACTTGACTAGCTCTTGTTAAGCAGACTTTAATACATGTAAATAATATGCAACCAAGCACTACAATAACAATAAATGAAATTAAAAATATAATGATCTTTCCTATCCATCCTGTAAATCGACTACTAAATCATTCACTCCAATCATCATTCCAGTTTTTTCTAGTATGTTGAGACACTTGTGCAATCACTTCTAAATGTGCTTTTACAGATTCTGTTTTGTCTGGAATAAATGTACAGCATTGTTCTCCTATTAAAGCACATGCACCCCTTTGGGATGCTAGTATGTACTCTAATGACATTCAGTTTTGTAAAACCATAGTTCATATAGCTGTCATTTCGACAGTAATGTCAAGGACTGCATTGAAAGTGGCATTTGCCAATACCTCAACTAGTTTGGATAGTTTTCTCAGCTCCCAGATGGCTTTTGCAGCCCCATACCAAGGGAAAATACCTGCTCCAGAGATTACATCATCTTCTAAATCAATATCTTTTAATTTAATATAATCAAGATTTTGATGATAGATATGTGATGCATCTAAGGTGTCTACTGGATTTTCTGGACTTTCATTTTGAATGTTTTTACCAATACTTTTGTTCCGCAGGGAAGGTTTTCTTCAGCTGTTAATATTGGCACCTTTTTCCATAGATGGAATGCCTGTTCCCTTGCATTATAGTCACATATGGTAATAAGTTGTTTTAGCCATTCCTGATGTTTGCTGACTTCTAGCATGGGCCTACCATTAAGTATATCTGGGTCAAATGGTAATTGTATGGGCATTTTGTGGCCTGTCATTATTTCATATGGGGAAATACCTGTTTTGCTGTTTGGTGTTGGTCAAATACCCATTAAAATACCAGGCAGATGAGGTATCCATGTATTGCCCTTTTCTAAGCATGCCTTTTTTAGACGTTCTTTTAACATCTGATTCATACGTTCTACAATGCCTTTAGATTGTGGATGGTATGGTACATGAAACCTTTGCTGTATGCCTAACAAATTACACATTTGTTTAATGAGATTACTAACAAACTGTGGGCCATTGTCTGACTATGACCCATGGCTATCCTCAATGGCAAAAGATATTTTTCCATAAAGCCTCTGCAGTTGCTTTTGCCATTATTGTTTTGGTAGGAATTGCTTCAACCTGCAGACAAATTAAACATTCCTCTACAATTAGCTTGTAGACCTTTTTTAAATTTGGTATCCAATACTTTTCTTTTACAACTGCCCATAGCTTATCAGCTCCTACATGTCCCAGTATTTGGTGATTTAGCTTGACCAACTGGCATGCCAACTGAAATGGTACATATGGTAACTGTAACCCCTTGGAAGTAGTGTATACATAGTACTCCTTGGATGGTATACCTGCTAGTTTGCACTGATCAGTTTCTTCTTTTAAGCCCTGTTGTGTTTGTATATTTACAATGTCTTTTTCTATTGACTCTTTGTCTATCTCTTTTAAGACACAAACTTCTACAATGGCATATTCATATTCTGGAAGTTCTTTTCCATTTGGTGCTGCTTGTTTTGCCAAAGTATCAGCTAATGCATTTAACCTGAAAGTTTCACTGTTTGGCTTTTGATGTGCTTTTACTTTCAAAATGCTATACTGTTCCTGTTGATTTGATATTGTTATAACTTTATATATACCTTTTAATACTTCAGCATGCCATAATGGTTTACCTGCACTATCTACAAATCCTTGCCTTACCCAGGTTTACATATGCAGTCTTAAAGAATTTACTACATAAGCACTATCTGAAAAAATGTTAACAGGGTTGTAATACTTTAGCACATATAGTACTGCCGCCAGTTCAGCTCTTTGAGCTAACGTGTGTCCTGGTAATTTGATTAGTTCAGGAGAACCCAGTTGGGGATTCTTTGGAACTATGGCAAATCCTGTCCAGTATCTGCCTTTATACTAATATCGTGCTCCATCCACAAAGATGGATGGCTTAAAGTGATCAAAATCAGATGCCAAAAATTGTACATCAAATGACATTATCTTTTCTAAACAGTTATGCTGTTTTCCTTCATATCCTATATGATTGGTCAAATAATATTTGTCCCCTGTCTGTATAGTGAGAGTTTTCATTCTGAAAAGTGCCATCCATTTTGCAAAAACTGCCTGACTAATACCAACTGTAATTTTATTCATTTCAAAATTGTCTATCAGAGCCCTTACTGCTTGATGTGGTGTTTCCACTATAATGTTGGAAAATACAGTTAGGTACTCTGTTTAATAGCCCAGTAAATGGCTAATAATTGCTGTATACATAAGTGGTAGCCCAGTTCTACTAGCGTCATCTTCCTACTACAGAAAATGATTGGATGTAATGTTTTTTTCCATTCTATTGTTGCTACCATGTGGCCATTCCTGTAGTAATACCACAGAGAGTGTATTTTTCCCTGCTGCTGCTTGTAGTACAAATGGTAACTTTGGTGTGGGTGCTATTAATTCTGTAGCTTGTGCTAATTTTACTTTTATTTGTGAAAATGCCTCCTCTTCATGGGGTCCCCACTCTAAAAAGGTGGAGTTCTTTTGTTCCTATAACATTTTGTATAAGAGTCCAGCCACGGCTGCATAATCCTCTATAAATTCCCAGTTGTAATTCATGATTCCCATGAATTTATGTAGGTCTGCTATAGTCAGTGGGTTTTCCATTTGTAAAATGCCTTGCCCATGCATAGGCAAGGAGACCTTCCTGTTGGTTTTATAATAGTACCTAGAAACTTGACTTCTTGTGATATAAACTGAATTTTTTTTCACTTTTAACCTTAAAGCCTGCCTGTTGTAGAGTATGAAAAATTCTTTTAAGAAGCCGTACATGCTCTTCTACTGTCTCTGACTGAATCAAAATTTCATCAATGTAATGTAACACTGAATCATCCTTTTCCAAATGTTGTAAAATGGAACCTACTGTCTGATGAAAAATAACTGGACTATTTTGAAATCCTTGTGGTAACCTTGTCATGACATATTGCTGGTTTTTAAATGTAAACGGAAATCTTAGCCAATCTTTTTTTCTAAGTGGTACTGCAAAAAAAGCCATTTGCTAAATCTATTACTGTAAACCAATTACTTTGTGGCTTAATATGTGCAGCCAACTCTGGGACTCCTGGAATCAAATGTGCTCTAGGAGTAGTATATTGATTAACCTTCTGAAAATCAATAACAAGACGATAACTACCATGTTTTTTCTTGACTGGCCAGATTGGTGAATTTGTAGGACTGTTGCCTTTTTGTATAATCCCTTCCTTTTCCCATTCTGCAATACATTTTCCATATGTTCTTCTGCCTCCATAGGAATAGGATATTGTTTTTGAAAAGGTGGTATATAGTCTTGATCACTTCCTACCTCTACTGGGCTTTCTAGTTTCCCACAATCACTGGGACCCTTGGACCACAGATTTGGGAATTGCTGTTATAAATGTTTCCACACATCCTCACTGTCTGTATTCACATATCCTGTAGGTTTGTCAGGTTCTTCAGGTATAGACATTGCATAGCAAAACCTGTACTTTGCTCTCCCTCTCCTTTTTGCTTGTCTGCTATACACAGGATTCCATTAGGTAGATCAATTACTATGCCCAAAAGCACCTAAAATGTCAATACCAATAATGGTAGTTGAGCAAGATGGATGCATTAAAAATGCACCCTTCCATGCTTGCCCCTCTTGGCTAAACTTTATGTCCACATTTTGGGTACTCACTGCATAGCATTCTGTGCCATTAAATGGTGAAATGCAAACCTTTGTTTATAGGATTCACAGGTAACTGTCTGTTTGTGACAGATACTGCTGCTCCCGTGTCTAATAAGGCATTCTTCCATAGTGACCCCTCTACCCAGATATCAATCAGTGGTTGTCCATCTCGACCCTTTTTAAAAGTGGTCAGGAAAGATACCAGAGTAGGAGGGACACATCCCTATTGTAAGGAGATCCACTCATCCTCTCCTTTATTGTCAAATGCAATATGACATACCTCATGTTTTTGCTTGTCATCTTCTTCTGTGTCTGAGTGAGCTACATATTTAGGCTTTTCAATCTCTTTTTCTAATTGTTGTCTAGCTATTCTCTCTGCCTGTTCTATCAAATGTTTTGGATTTACAGGCAAAACTGCTTGAAAATATACAGGGCATACTTTCCCTTTTTCTGTATACTGATAGTTATTTTTACCAACATTGTAAGTTTTTTGTACGTAATCCTGCTTTTCTGACTTTTCTTGTAAATTTTTTGACTCTGTTTTTGGAAACACCACCTGTTCTTCTTTCTTTTTATGCCAGGCTTTGTAATGATCACAATTTTGCTTAACATGTCCGATTTATTTTTACAAAACAAGCCTGTTGGTGCCTTTTGTTCATTACCTGTGCCTGATCCTGGTGCTATAGACATAGAGGCAGGAGCTGGTGGTGCAGATGCAGCTATGCCCTGTAGATTTTCAAGCAGTTTTGCCTGTAAATCCAAAACATTTGATAGCATAGGCAGCGGGAATAGCTAGACAACAATTAAAAAAAGAGATTGAAAAGCCTAAATATGTAGATCACTCAGACACAGAAGAAGATGACAAGCAAAAATATGAGGTATATCATATTGCATTTGACAATAAATGAGAGGATGAGTGGATCGCCTTACAATAGGGATGTGTCTCCCCTACTCTGGTATCTTTCCTGACCACTTTTAAAAAGGGTCGAGTTGGACAACCACTGATTGATACCTGGGTGGAGGGGTCACTATGGAAGAATGCCTTATTAGACACAGGAGCAGCAGTATCTGTCACAAACAGACAGTTACCTGTGAATCCTATAAAAAAGGTTTGCATTCCACCATTTAATGGCACAGGATGCTACGCAGTGAGTAGCCAAAATGTGGACATAAAGTTTAGCCAAGAGGGACAAGCATGGAAGGGTGCATTTTTAATGCATCCATCTTGCTCAAATACCATTATTGCTATTGACATTTTAGGGCCTTTGGGCATAGTAATTGATCTACCTAATGTAATCCTGTGGATAGCAGACAAGCAAAAAGGAGAGGGAGAGCACAGTACAGGTTGCTATGCAATCTCTATACCTGAAAAACCTGACAAACCTACAGGATATGTGAATACAGACAGTAAGGATGTGTGGAAGTATTTACAACAGCAATTCCCAAATCTGTGGTCCAAGGGTCCCAGTGATTGTGGGAAACTAGAAAGCCTAGTAGGGGTAAGAAGTGATCAAGACTATATACCACCTTTTCTTGAAGAATTAATGGCCCTGTGACTTTCCTGGACTTCAGGCTCAATCTGGATTCAGACGTCTGAAAAACTTTACTACTGCAAGCTGCATAAACTGGAATACTTCTGCTTAGGATTTACACATACGCACAAATGTCAGTTACTGCAATTTGACTGAAGTGACCCTCTGCAGGGCTTACCACTACTCCCCCTGTGTTTGACTGCAGGTAGGCAAAGACACTATGTAAACCTTGACATTTTATTCTGTCTTGCTGATCATCTGACACTTTTGGCAGGTGTGAAAAATTTATTTTAAAGTGCTAATCCAGGTGCTGTTACTGTGATGCTTACTGTGATGGCTCCGAAGTTTTCTTAAGACACTCAGTCTTGCTGGCTGGGTTTTGCTGAAATCAAAGTCTGGTTATAGTTGCATTCACAGTCTGTTGCATACAGAAACTTGCAGAATATACACCGATGAGAGAAAATACTTTGCAGCACCAAACCCAGAGCAGTAACAAATAACTTTTTATAACAAACCACACGGACTAACGTTACAGCTTCAGGTACTGTTCTGCTTTACTTCTTGAACATGGATGATGTGAGAGATATAACATTTACCTTGGAACAAATGTGTCCCTACCAATACCCCTAACATAACTGAATTAATACAGATCTTATATACTGTTCTAGTCGCGCACACATATGTAGATCTCCTCTTGGTATTCTATTTTGGAGAATTGCTCATCCTGTTGCAAATGCTGACTTGATGATATTATTTTTAAGCTTCCTTGCTTAACAATGTCACATTTTTGCTCTTTGTATGAAAGCATCTGTTCTTGTGCAAATGCTGACTTCAAACTTTTTTACTTAACACTGTGTTATGATGCAGGTTGTTTTCCTGCTTGCCCAGCCTTTAAGGAATGAGATTAGCTTTTTTTCCTGACAATGTGCAAACGTACATCCTGTTTTTGCATTTTTGCTCTTTACTGACAATGTAATGCATACATAAATGTCCATTAAGCAAGTTTCTTATTTTTCAAGCCACAGTCATTTAGTATGGATGCTAATCACATATTGCTAACCTCTATTTCTACATTTAAGCAAGCTTTATTTTAGACCTTATTTATGCTACATATTTGTAGCAGAATTACTTTCAACCTTAATATTTTGTTGAGCATACTCTAACAAGGTGCATTAATACAGCAATGGCCTTAAGTAAGAATCTCAGAGACTAAAGCCCAATATTCCACTTTGTACATCCTTGGAGTTGTCAGATGATTAACTCTTTTCTGGCTTTCTTTTAAGAGTCCATTGCTTGTTCAATAATTCATTGTCTTAGTATTAAAAAAATGTTTTTTAAGGATCTGATTTCCCCTAAGTTAGCACCATGGCATTGAGGGATAATGCCACAACTATGGACCAGGTGATCCAGCTTCAATTAGCAGCTAAGTTGTCTGAGGCTCTGGCAGGGAAAGATGGGCATGTCCATCCGGGAGGGGGTGGTGTTCATCTAGACCCTCTATGAAGGGAAGGTTGTTTCATAGAGGGGAGTAACCCTAAGATGGAATAGATGAATGCAGGTGATAATTAGATAAAGAAAAATCAGAAGCAGCTACAGTCTTGACCCCTCAGGAAGCCATTAAGGTCCACTCTGGCCCAAGTCCTGAGTCTGAAGAAGTCAGGGGATGGAAGGAGCAGCTGGCAGAACTAGCAATGGATAGGACAATGAGATGGCTGGAATGTATGAAGTATAAAAGGGGGATCTGACTCCACCTTGCTTAAATCTCTTAAGCATTTTAAATTGAATTTGAGAACTTTTCTTGGATGATATCTTTCCTTTTAAAATTTCACTGGTCACCATATTACTTTCTGTTATTAAGGCTGTGGATTCAGGCTAGTCTCATCTCCATAAAATGCCCCACTCAAACTTTTATAGAGATGTTGCATATTTAGCCCCAACTTGAAATTGCATTTTCTCCAGCTAGTTGTACATAATCTACATATGCAGGATTGTATAATGGTCAGAGTATTTTGCTATTTCCTACAGAAGTCTATCACCTAGCATTGCCATGGTTCTATTCCTTGGCCACTTTCCCTGTAAAATATTTTAGTTTCTAGGACAGAAAATATCTGTATGATCTGTATTTTGTGGCCTGCTTAAAAATGCTTTGCATTTATGGAGAATATTTTATATTTCCATAAACAAGATTTAAAAAAGAGTGGAACCAAAAAGGGTAAACTTACAAATTTCCTGACTACAATAGTTTGCTATGGAACTTCCACAAGTGGTGCAAGTTTGATAGCAGATATACCCATTCTTTTCTTAATGGATGTGGTTTTATCTTGCCGAAAATTATACAAACACTAGAGGCATCTGTTGCTGCTACACTTTTACCCATCATTGTAGTAATATCTTAGGTATCCTCACTCTATAAGGCTTTTATTATCTATTCATTTCTACTGGACAGTCCATCTTGCATATAGAGACATCCATTACTTCTTTAACAGTCTCGATTCTCATTAGAATTCATTGTCATTAGAATTTGCAGCTTCCACATTAAACCAGTGGAAGTGACTCTGATGTCTTGCTCTCTTATATCTATGTGTATGCCCATGTACTAACCCTGACTAACACTCACCCAGTACAATATTACTGTATATCTCTCTCCCATAACCCTTAAGTGGGATTAGTAATCCTTCCCTTACTCCTAATTTAGTCTAGTTTTCTCATGGAACATTCACTGAGTATGTACTTTGTAACACTCATCTTGCTGTGAGCACAAGTGCTCCACCTTGTATATAGATCAACTGTCTTTTTACTTTGATTGTATTATTTGTTTAAATTTATATATGCAAACTTTTTTATTATCTTAGTGTTATATTTTACTAAACAACTGTAATACTGTATTTCGATCCTTACTTCTTTCCTAACCTACCTTATGATGAATGTCAAACCCTTGTACCATGTAAATAGTACTGTATTGTTTTGTTAAACTCTGTATTCAATTTCTTTAAAGTTAGTTTTTTGATGAAAATCTCCATCAACAATGTACTTAAATATTTATTAGTTTTGCTGTCCTGTTTTATTAGCTTAATTTTGGAGCTTATCTCCCCGGGCCTCTACTGAAAATGGACATGTATCCAGTTAGACTAGCCTGGTCAACAAATGCAAAATAAAAAAAATAAATAAATAAATGGGTAGCTCTTGTTTGCCAAATTCAGTGCAGACATGCCTTACTGGACATACAGACTTCTTCTTCAGTAATAATCTCTTTAACAGTGTCGCACCCTGCTGTGACAATAACAAATAGAAGTCCTGAATTACGATAACAAGAATCTATTCTCTTAACACAAGACTTCTGATTAACGATTTCTTCTTGTCTGCCTTTCATATTAAGCACAAACTTCTATTACCATCTGTAACTGTTGTCTGCCTTCTTTCTAGTTTCCCTGAGGCTGATTCTGCATGCATTATAGCTTAGCTTAATCATTCCTACAATACTGTTTTAAATGTATCATAACTATGACAATTGTTATGTTACTTTCCTGGCAGCATGCATTCAAGCACTTCTATGTGCATGAGTAGATGAATTAGAAAAAAAAAAAAAAAAACATTTTCACTGTTCCTGGCCTGTTTGATAGTGTTTTGTACTAGATGCGAAAATGAAACTATCAAAATCATTTATTTTTTTCTGGATATCATGGAAGTAATTTAGAAGTAACCTTGGTATACTGGGTTTGACTTTCATGCCACTACTCGCATCCTGTTAGCATTAAGTGAACATGGCGTAGTCCAAGCAATTCTGCTTAAGTGTTTTCTCCCTCATGGTCTTTTTATGTTGCCTCTCTCATTGTTAGACTCTATCTTTTCTCATGGCCATTTTATGTTGTCGTTTCTTCTTTCTACATATCTCCTGCTTCCTCCCGCAATTAATAAGACAACAATACAAATGCAAATGCCAGACCAGAGAACATGTCACATAACCTACAAAATTCCTTCACATTTCATTCTTCTTGTAAAACTCCTTGACCACATAAGTTCTCCTTTGTAACCTGCTTGATTCTCTCTTGTGTAAATATGTACATAAAATGTATATTCACATTTGCATTCCCATTCATTGATACTATTGCTTACCTCTGATTATGTTGTTTTTGAAATTATGCCTCATAATATTTATCACATTCTCTCTCTTTTATGAACATTGTTTCAAAGCTTTTGTTAACTATTTTTGTTTGACCAGGAACATCTTTGTCTGCACTGTTTTAAATGTAACCCAGAGTGAACCTGTGAATAGTAATGCTGTAATCAGTGCTCTACCCTGGTAAACAAAATGCAAATAAATAAATAAATTCTCATTACATTCATCTCAAGATGCTTTGTTCTTTCATCCCTCGCTGGGTACATTATTGCAGCTCCTTATTCTTCAGCTCCAGGTTTAAGTCACTTTGCACTGAAAAAGGGGCAACCCAAAAGTTTTGCTTATTTTGATAAATTTAAGAGCGTTTCTGTGGTTCATTTTATTTATATTTTTACTGGATACTTATAAGACATGGTTTGCTGCAGTGATATTGTTGTGTCTTCTTATCAACACGCGCACACACACACACACACACACACACACACACACACACACACACACACACACACACACACACACACACACACACATTACATGTGTCTTTTTTTTTTTTTTTTTTTTTTTTTTATTATTTCTAATTCTGGGAGTTGTACATTTAGCAAATTGTTTCTGAGTGAGGTTTGTTCTTTTTAAACATGAGTCAAAAAGAGTTTTAAAACCATAAAAACAACCAGACACTAAAAAAGAAAAGAGTGAATGTCCAGACATTTTCTCATGGACTTCTGATAACAAAATAAGACGTGCAAAAATGAACTCATTTTGAACTGTTTATTTGCTGTGTTTTACATTTGTACCTCTTCCTGAGGAAAATTTTACTTGATAAAAATCCTTCTTTCTACATTGAAGTGCTTTGTCATGCATTCATTGTTCAGACTTTTAAGCAAAAATATGTTGTAACTGATAATGACTCAGATTGGCGTAAGTGAAAATGATGCAGTCATAAAGTGGCAGATTTTAATCAAACTGTAAGCTTTTGAGTTAAAGCTGTAAGCTGCTGTTCCACATTCTGTTTCCTTGAATCAAATTCTGACAGATATTTTTATTCATTTGAGAGACTAGGAGTTAAGTACTTTGCTTATTTGTGTTGTGAAATTACCACATGTATGGATGCAGAGAAAAGTATTTAACTGGAAAACGGAAAATAAAATAGTCATTGGCCAAAACTAACTTTTTTACACCAGAGCATATACTTGGGAATCACAATGACTATATAGTCAGAGGTAAAAATATGTTTTTGAATACTGGTAAGAAAATATTTAGCAGATTTACTGGCATTACAATGGAGATAATACTTCCAAGACCAGAAAATAATCAAATATTTCTTGCAACATCAGTTAAACACTAAATATTAATGCTTCATTGGAAATGATTTGTTTCACATTTTGAAATATAATCAGATATAGACACTATTTTTTTAAAAACAGCAGTTGATATAGATCATCTACTAGGTTTTTAAAAACAAAGTGACTTTATAAATGAATATGCATTATTTTACTTGACTGAGATAGGCATTATAACAAGAGCAATTGAGGAGTGAACGCACTTACTTGGAAGATGCAAATAACTGTAGTCTGTAGAATTAAAACCTAAGAACATCAATGCTGCCTTAACCATGATGACAGTTTTGCTGACATTCTTCAAAGAGTTCAAAAGGAATATAAATGTGGAAGGAGGGAATAACAATTGAACATCAGTGAGTACTCTTGTATTATCAGAGTGCTCCCTTTCTGTGCAAATGAGACAATTTACACTGTGAAGTGTGTCAAAGGAACAGCTGCAACTCAACAGGCATCTTCAATGGAAGCTTTTAAAATTATTTCTGATATGGTACTGAGAAATCTCAATTAACACATAGAAGCATGACTTTCGTCTGCACTTTATTGAAATGAGTTTACGCTACTTGAAATTGTGATAGCCCAGATGTAAGTAAAGGAGTAAAGCATGACCAGGCTTAAGAACTTTTATGCAAAAGGAAGAAATACACAATTTGATTGCAGGCATAAAATAGCAGAATGCATATTACATATAATCACAAGGCACATTATTGACATTAAAAATAATTTAGCAAGAAGGTTAATAGAAAGACGGGCTTTTAGCGCAACAGAAGATGGCAAAATATATAAATATTAGAAAAAAGTAGGCAAGTGTGCAACTAGATACAAACAAAAAATAATCTGTTAACAAAAACATTAAAAGTGATCAAAATCTACAAGAAAATTATTATACCAAGGAAAAAATAATTCATTATTCTCAGAATGCAGCAAGGTTACATAAAAGGCTAATGGCAATATTCGGAAAATCTGTCACTAATTTTATCTTTATAGAAAATGTATAGTATAGCAAATGCAGTCTACTACTAAAACATTGATTTTTACCCTCTTTATTCAGCAGCCAGATAAGAACTGCTAGGTATAAAGTTTGCTTGGCAGTGATATAGAAGCACTGGAAATTTGAAGGCCTGTTCAATCAGTCACAGTATGCATAATAGTCCAATGTATAAATTCAGGTTGGACATAAGATGGCCATAAAGAAACAAAATGAAATAAAAACAAAATAAAAATAATGTGACTCAGATACAATATCTAGGAAATAATTAACATCACCATAAATGGCTGAGGTAATATTGCAAAAAATAAGCTAGAAAAAAAGCTGTTCCTAGAAGATTATACATTTTGAGGTCAAAGGCTATCATATTTTCCTATTTCGATACAATGGGCTGGATTCTGTAAAGTGTGGATTTTGGTACATTACGCTGATACCAGCACTAAACTTGTAGATAATGTTGTAATATGTAAATGTCCCACAATGGACTCAGACTACCTCGGTGTACAAGGGAGTATTGCAGTAGCAATGGAGCACTAAACAAACGCACAAGTAACCCATAAGTAATGAGAAACTGTTGTCAAAGCACATTGTATGTTAACAAAGTTACAAAAAGATTATCCCAATTCAAGCATACCAATAGTTTTGGATACATATCTGTAATAGAATCTGTCCAGTAAAGTTAAGGGCAACTATGAAATATTACTGACTCTGTTATTATAAAAAAAAAAAAAAAAGAAAATGCCAGCTAACCCAATGTAAGCTGCTTAGCATTCATAATACATATTTTAAGCACTCTGTTAAGAAATTTTACAGACAACTAATTCATTTAGTAACAAAATATACTTTCTTTAAAGCTGTATGTCCTGTGTAATACATATCTTCAGCAACCTGTGCAATAAGCTCAGAGACAACTTCAGATCTCTCCGTAAGTCATGTACTAAAAAAATATGCCAGGTTGCACTTACAGATTCCGATGGAATACGTAAAATTTCCAATAAAAAAATTAATACAGGTGAAAGGTAATCATGACCACATTGTCAGAACTAATATCAGGTAACAATGAGCTGAGGACTTTTATAGGGAACACAAGTAATGCACACACCCAAGGAAAGTGGGAAATAGAAAAGAAGATGTGGGTTTAGGGTGAAGAAGAGGGACACACAAGAGGTATGTTGGACTAGGAAAATCTGAAGGAAAGTAAGAGGAGTATGGACACTTTTTTTTTTTTTTTTTTTGGTAGGAATAGACCCTAATTTTTTTCTTTCATTTTTTGTATGAATAGAAGGAAAAATACACATAGAAAAAGAGGGAGGAGAAGGATATCACAGCAATTATGTCAATAGAACAAATATCACAACATGACAGACAAAGGCTGGAAAAAAACAGGTAAGTTACACAGATGACACACCATGGGCAATGGCAAGTTGTCAAGCAGTGTGTGGATGCATAGCAGCTATGGTAAAGTGCAGGGAAACATATCTACCTATGCAATATCACATTACGACATGTTGTAAAATGTGTGGCAGTCATACCTGGCTCTGTATGATGAATGGTAGATGTGTATTCCTGGGTAAAAAATAAAGCTCACAGTACAAATCAGATGAATAAATATATATCCAAATAGTCTGTCAACAGTGCAGGTGTAAGTCAAGCAACATCACAGATGAACAAATGTAGGTCTAATAATGTAGATAAATACAACAGAGAATAGAGCCGATGACCTTGCATGCGAAAAACAAAACAACCAAGCTCAGTGTCAAACAGCAGGTGTAGGTATATATGTATGACTGTCAGTGGCCTAAATGGAACGTACATGAAAACAAAGTCAATACACATACTCAAACACACACCAATGATGTAAGAATATTTAAAAATATAACACTACGGCTTAAAAATATGTTAGGTTGTGCACATGGTATTCAACAATCTAAACTGGTTAACACACAACTATAATGAGAACAAGAATGTATTGTAAGCAGCAGCCAGCAACTTGTGAGCATATGTCTTGCATCTGTTAAATGGCTATACATTTATCATACGTTCACCATGTCAACAACATAATACATGGCAATGGTCAATAACTGCAACAAAGGGAAACATATTCAAAATATAATACAGAATTATGAAGGTATAAGGGAGGTGGCCAAACTGGGCCCACATCAGGGAAAAGTAGGGCAAGGTAAGTTGACAAACTGCAAATGCATATGTATAGCACACAGGGTGCTATAGAATCCAACCCAAAATACATTTAAGCAAATGGCAAGTGTATATTACATGGGCAGAATGATTTTATGTATAAATCACACACACACAGAATCTGTATGTGTTTGTAGCATTGGTGGTATAGTGATAATCATAGCTGCCTTTCAAGCAGTTGACCTGGGTAAGAGTCCTGGCCAGTGCAAGAAAGTTGGACATTTAGAAACTCATCCTGATGTGCAATGGAGAGACAAACATGGGGTGCTTACTATGGCTAAGTTTAAAAAGACCCTTGTGGTCGCTAGCATAGTACACACTCATGAACCTATGAATGTGGATATAACATCAACAAACATAGGTAAGCAAGCTAAGAATTTCAAACACATATACTGTCATGCAAATGTTGATAAACGGCCATAAGTGTATGTTATGCACAATGCTCATTATTGAGCAGAGTATACTCCAATGAGCATCATTATAGCACTCAGCAGTAAGTCAGTGAAAGATCACATGTCAAAGGTACAACTGTGTTTTACTATGGATAAGACTTTGTGCACAGACATATACAATCAGTAGATGAGTACAACTATTTGCAGAAGGTGTGAATTTGGTGTGAATAAGTAATGAATGCGGGCATGCAAGACATACCAAACATGGTATAATGTACCAGTTGCAGAATAAATTATCTGTATCAGTGTGTATACATTAATGCTGCATTTGTGTTTGATGCAGTCAGAAAAGTAGGACAGCCCATAACTATTACATACCTGTATATGACCCTGCAGGGCATCCAGATTGCCAGTTCATGGCACGCAACACCACATCATGCCAGTGGGACATCATGGCAACTGTCATGCAAAACACATGGGAAATTACCTGTCCTTTTGTTGCACATACATGATATGGCAATACGCAATTCCAAATCATACCGCAGTGGTAGGGATGGACTATTGACAACATCTGTCGTCTGTCATTTGTCCTCAGTAAAACACATTTACAGGCTAGTTTTTGCAGCACTAGTTGCATGGTAGCTGTCACAATGCATGGACAGCTGAATGTGAGTGGAAAGTGCAATGTATTAATGTGTGTCATGCACACATTGAAATATAATTAAATGTTATGTGATGATAACAGCTAAGTATGTCAGCTATATGATATGAATGCACAAGAGTGCATATGCAATCCAGTTAATTATATGACAATCACCATGTTGGCAGCATAACACAATTGAATCACATAGACAATACTTAGAGATAGGCTGATTTGGATGAGCCACACAAAAATGTCCTGGGCTATCTTTCTGAATGAGTCATGCATAGCCCATGCCGCATCCTGGAAGAATGACACTATCATGTCCCTCATCCTTGTTTGGAACATATGGGCCATGACCTCTCACAGTAATCATCCCTCTACCATTCCTGACATCATCTTCTCTATGGTGAATCAGGCATGATGGTTTGGGCAGGTGTTGGCCTGGCTTCTTCATCATTGTTGTCATCATTATCACCATCATCATCTGAGGACTCTGGCAGTGGCCTGGCATGTGCTTATCATCATTATCTGAGAGGCAAATACCCACAGGTCCCATGCTCTGTCAAAATAAATTGTAAAACATGACAAAAATGAAAAGCAAATGTGTATCATGCAGATCATGCTCATGAAGATCATAGCAGAACTTAATATGAGACTGACACATCTGCAATCTAACACAGCAGAACTGAATATGAAGCTGATGTGCACATCTGCAATCTAACATATTTAATTAACATACCATCCACTGATGGCGTGAAAATACACATATAAGGCTGAAGGTATAGCAAAATACATGAAACTTCTTATTAAAAAAACAGTTTAAGCTAAAATTATGCAAACATTAGCAAGTAGCACAATTTTAATCAACAGAATCGCTGCTAGAAATGCACAGAAAACATTCCCTGCACTTTATCTATATTTATGGATAAGACTAATGTCAGAACATGTCAGGGAGAATATATCCATCACCAATCTGAGCAGCACAAACAAGGTTGTGTAATGGCATGCATAACACAGTTTACTTCTGGAAATTAGGACATCATCACCTGAACATTTTAATACTGGCCAGCATGAGGCTTACACAAATCAAGCACATGTAACATACCCTGATGTTTGAATGGAAGCTTACCTGACACTGCATCATAGCACATTAACAAAACTGAATTTTGAAAGAAAATTATTTTGTAAATATCAGCATAACATTGGTCAGGAATCTGTGCATGCATGTAGGCAGTGGCCACAGAGGAGAGGAAATCCTTTTGTGTTGCAGACAGATCCAAAGAGGTTATTGTCACACTGTAGTCTGCCCTTATCACAACAGTCATATAGTACAATGTTCCCTTCAGTATGTACCTGACCTTGTATATGCAGAAAATATAATCACCTCAGAGTTTGAATAAACAAAGAATACAAGGTGTAAGAAATGAGCATTATGCAGAGTGCCTTAAACACATTTTTCTCTACCCACTGTTATATACATTTTTGAGGGGAGACGTTATAATTCAATGACATGGCATCCACAAACACCTCAGTTATGAATCTCCTGCATATTCATAGGTCAAACAGTAGCAGAAATACAAGGTCTTAGGACTATAATTTTGTCTGTGACTTTCACAGAACATGCTGGAGAGACAGATATGTGGCTTACAGACTGCACCTCCTATGAGCAGGCTTGAAATCCATGTGTAGCTGATTTTGTGTATTATATAGACCAATGTACACTGATTTGTAATTTTACACAGGGGCTAACAAACATGCCCATTATGGACAGAGGTTCCTTATAAATGCCTGCCCCTTAATGTCATATTTGCAAATAGGACATCATCATTATTTTGTGAAAACTTGTATAGGCTTAGAAACACCCACCTGGGTCATTAGCATTGTAAAAATCTATGAATCTAGTAATCAATAGATTGTACTGCCTGCATGTAATGATTCTTATGAACAACCACCAAGTGTCATTGTTTACATGAAGATAAAGTGATATGACAATATTGTTGAAACTAGGCAAGCCATACGACAAACATTTGAGCTGGGCAGCATGATTGTTGGCTGAATAGACATAAATATAATGAATGTAACAGTAACAAATATTTTATATATTCAATCACTGCAGCCTGTGACATATGAGAGTGTAGCATATGTTGTACTAACAGTATTGTATGTGTACAACTGTATGCATTAAATGCTTACAATTACTACTGATCAGTAGCCTGCAATATGCAAGCATCCTGATCATGTTTGCTGTGTATGAACTTTTGCAAAAAATGTCAAACTGCACAAGGGTCAGCAAAACTAGGCTATAACCATATTTTAACAAAAACACCCAAAGTGTTGTAGACAGATACAGTACCAATGTTGAACTGAAGGGCATGCCACACAGTCTGCAATTAGCATTGTAAATACTGACACAGCAAGCATTTATTTGGTCTTTGAACAGGCAGGCTATGTACAAAAGATCAGTCATTAGAAAACACACAGGCACATACAACTGTGCCAAACAATACCTTATAAGCAACAGTCAAAGAACTAAAACTTGTATATAAAACATCTACAATAACATATCTGTGATAAATACATCAACCCAACTGTTATTTACATTGTGAAGTACAATTCAAAAACTGTACACTGAAAAAATAGCTTAATGCTACATATTTCACAATTTTTGGATTTAAATCACAGTTTTAAGTAAAACTATAGTGTGACAATTTCACTTACCTTACAGATGCATGATGGGGATTTCTGCATTCTAAGCAATGTACATGCTAATGTGAAAAATACAGGCCATTAACAAAGATCAGGTGTATTTCATTTCATAGAACAGAAAAAGTAGCCAACATACCTCTCTTCCTCAACTGCTCGTCAAGCCTGTGCATCTCCTTGATGCACAAAGCATGATTCCTGGTCTAGCCTTCATCGCTGTAAAATGAAAAGAGCAATTATGAATGGTGTATTCCTCTAATAACAATGATACATTTCTCAGAGAAGTTTCCAGACAATATAAAATAATAACCATACATATTTTTCAAGGTTACATGCAGATTTTAACATCTTTAAACACATATTGGAGAACATTAGATTCAACGCTGCAACTGCAATATACGTCCAAACTCTAATCTCAACAACTATCTGCATAGCTAATCCTTCTTGACTGAAACTGCATGTTATGAATGCTGTGAAAAGACTTGTTTTTTATGACATGCTGGTGGATGGTCTACTAATATGGATCCTCGGTTATGATTTCAAAGAATGAACATATGCAGGTCATGTAGGTAAAAAGTTTGCAAAACTTAATTCGTGCCAGCGTTGTGGTCAGACACGTTAACAGTAATGAAAAACATTCATTGCTCAAACAGTGAGACAGTGTCATGTATCATAGAGCTTCTGTTAGCAGAAGTAGCTAAAGACAGCATCACGTAGGTTCATAGGGTCATAGGGTCATAGGTTCATAGGGTCATAGGTGTGTTCTAGGCTAATGACTCTGGAGACTTTACAAGCCTAGCCCATAGGATTACCTTGGCATCATGCCACCCAACCTTAGTTCCAAGTGCCTCTATTGAGAAGAGCCACTGGAGTGATCCCTGGAGTGAATTTTCTATTTCCCATCCACTCATCAAGATTTCTCTTGAAAAGGGCCAGTGAGGTGCTTGTTTGACATGTATGGGAAGTCTGTTCCACACCATGGGCAGTCTTTCTGTTATGAAACTGTCCCTCCAGCACGTCCTGTTGATTGTGGTAATGAGGTTGAGGTCTCTGGATCATGTAGTGTGGAGGGATTGGGATTTCTTTAAATGTAGAATTTCTAACAGAGCTGGGTCAGACATGGCTTTGTAAGTCAAGCAGAGATCGCCTCTAAGTGGCAATATGAGGCAAAGAATAGTTGGAGTTTTTTGAGTC
Organism: Protopterus annectens; assembly: GCF_019279795.1. Lineage (NCBI taxonomy): Eukaryota > Metazoa > Chordata > Ceratodontiformes > Protopteridae > Protopterus > Protopterus annectens. Next base: position 1,088,488,930 of record NC_056744.1, on the reverse strand, counting down.
TGTCCATATAGGACAAGTGTTTAAGGCCTAGGATCCTTTTTGTGAGGTACTTTTCCGGCCTCTCCAGTTGTTGCAGATGTCTAGTGAGGTACATGCCAAATGGGGCATTGTACTCAATGATTGGCCTAATGAGAGAAGAGTAGAGGGAGACAATGACCTCTTTCTTCCTGGATGCAAACTCTTAGTAATGAGATGTGCCACATAGAAGGACATTCTGACCACAGTGGCAATGTGGTAGTCAAAAGAGAGGTTGCTGTCAAACTGTGTTCCCAGATCTCTCATAACACCTTCTGTGTTCAGTGAGCCACCATCGATGTGGTAATTCATAGGAACTGGGTTTTTCCCAAAGGGGATGATGACACATTTTTTGGCATTGAGCTTAAGGCCATGGTTCTGATACCAGTCATTGGTCTCAGTGAGACCTTTCTGTAGGATGTCAACATCACTTGGGGAGTTAATAATAGCTCCCAACTTCCACTCATCTGCAAACTTTGTCAGCCAGAGTCCTTTTATGTTGGCCTGGACTTCAGAAAAGTAGATGCCAAACAGGATAGGACCTAGGACTGAACTCTGTGGGACTCCACTTGTGACTGGTCTGCAGTCTGATTTGGAATCGGCTACTTTCACACTGTGGTTTCTATCTGTGAGACAGTCTGCAACCCACCTGGTGATATAGGGGTTGATGCCTAGCTTAGTGAATGTTTCTATGATTCCTGAGTGGGGAATGGTATCAAAGGTCTTGGCCAACTCAAGGTAGGCTGTATGAACCACTTTGCCTTCATCCACAGCTCTGGTGACTGACTCAAAGAGGTTGACCAAGTTGAGCAGGCATGAGCTACCCTTCAGAAAACCAAACTGTGTGGGATCCAGAGTTTGCAGATTCCCTATATCCTTGTTTATTAGGTCCATGATGATGTATTCCATAGCTTTGCATATCAGACAAGTTGGGCTAATAGGGCGATAGTTCCCAGGGTCTGTAATCACTCCTCCTTTGTGGAGAGGGATGACTGTAGCAGTGCACCATTCGGTAGGGACAAAGAGGTGAGGCTGTGATTGAACAGGGCACACAGGTGAGGTGCCAGTTCACTCTGTAGTTCATGTAGAACACAGCCAGGGATATTGTCAGATCCCATAGAAGCTGTATTCTTGGTTTTGGATAGTGCTGTTTTAACCTGTGCAGCTCTAATACTTATGATTGGCTCTTTGGAGGGGCCGAGGGGTAAAATTGGCACTGAATCTGTCGGCCAGTATATTGGCAATATCTGGTGACTCGGTATAGGAGGTACCATTGTGCAGTAGCTCACAGCAAATCTGGGCATTGATGTGGAGATTCTTTACATAAGTATAGAAGGCCTTGTGGTTGTCTTTACTATCTGCTACAATTCTATTTTCATAGCTAGCTTTAGAAGATTTGATGAGGGATCTCAACTTTTTGTTGAGGCTGATAAGTTTTTCCAGTCTTTGGACTTCACCTTATTCTGAATCAGTTTCCTCCTTTTGTTGTAGAGTTTGTTTATGGCAGGGGACCACCAGATTGGATTCCTTTTTTTGGAGGAGAGCATCTTGCTTCTATTGGGTACTGCGAGATCCATGCATTTGTGTACGTGTTCAAACAGTGCTTTGGTGTGTGATTCGGTGGTCATGCAACTATCCTCCATTTGCATGGGTGCCGTGAAGTTAGCCATCTCTGTTTTTAGGAGCCTAAAGTTAGCTTTGGAGAAGTTTTTCATGATGGTTACCTTTGCGAGGGGGGGTGGGAGGGATTTGGATTTCCAAGGTGATTAGTTTGTGGTCAGATCTAACAGGAGAGGAGTTGACTATTGGTGTAGAGCAACAGTCGCCTGTGTTAGGAATGACCAGGTCAAGGATGTTCCTACCTCTAGTGGGTGTAAGAACAAGCTGGTCCAGGGCATTGGAATTAATGAATTCCAGGAAACATTGGGAAACATTGGGTAAGTGTATTAATACATGAGTACATGAGTAGTTTTCCCAGTTAATGGAGGGGTAGTTGAAGTTGCCCAGTATGAGAGTGTTAGATTGGATCCTAATATTCTTCAGGATGCTTAGGAACGTGGAGTTTGAGTCTTGGGACATGATTTGGGACCTATAGCAGGCTATGACCTGAATTGATGTCTTACCCAATGTTAGCTGTACCTGAAGTATCACTGATGCATTATGTTGGGCCACCAGTCTGGAGGTGTGCACATCCTTTATGAATATGGAAACACCACCACCTTTGGAGCTTCAGTACAAGTTTTGGGGCCGAAAGGTATAGAATGAGTTATAGCCTGGTAGTGCAGGGGTGCTTTCTGCTGCCTTGAACCAGGTCTCTGTTATAGCACAAATATCGATGCTCTCCATTTTAAGGAGTGCTTAAAGCGAATGCATTTTGAGATTTAGATTTCTAGCATTGAGCAGCATGACCCTCAGATTGCATTTGTTTGTAGCTGTTACAGTGGTAATTTGGCCTTTGGAACACCGCCTAAAAAAGGCACTATAAGGGTGGCAAGAGTCTTGGCCAGTATCCGGAAGCAAGGGGTGACAGATGCAGACCATCTCTGGCAAAGCATCGAGGTCTGTCAATCATGTCAGCTCAGGCAGATACTGGATCCCCTTAGAATGACACCAGAAACTTAGCCAGTTGTTAAAATCAATAATTTTCTGCTTGTACTGTTGTGTCATTCTGGGTGATGGTAGGATGCTGCTCAGGGCTATGGTCATACCCGCCTGGGCTACATAATCCGAGAGCTCCTACTCTGTTTAGTTTTGAATCAAATAGCCACAATGTAAAATATTAAGGTTTCATATTATACATAGTTAGGAATTCTTAGAGGAAGCCTAATTTAAAGAGCTAACAACAACTGTGATGGGAATTGCTGATGTTTGCTTTAAACGCAATAGTAATATATTGAAGAAGGCCAACTCAACAACAGATCTGATGCAGAATTTTAAGTAAAACTGTACCTACACAAAATCAAGCTGGATAAGATAATGGAGGAACAGGAAAAGGGAAAAACTGGAATTAGGTGTGGCAGGGATAACCTTGCATATGGGACAAAGAGGGATAATGGAACAGTATTTTTCAGAAGAAATAGTAAAAAAGCTATAATACACACATAAAAAGTAGGGTTATAAAGGAAGAATAATTTATGGTTTCCCTACAGGTGCTTGAGGTGAAATTGCTTGAGTGTCAGTAGCACATCAAAAAAAAGGATGAAAGGCATAACTCTGAATGTGGCTTCCCACAGTAACTCATTGCCGATGCAATTTGCCAATGCAGTGTGGGCCAACAATGATTCACTTCTTTTTGGAGATTTCTCTCTTATTTGTGTTAGTGCAACCATGGAGTTAATATATAAAAGTTTAGGGTTTGTCACCCACATCAGGGTTGCAGGGTGGGGGGGGGGTGGCTTACCACCTGCAAAAACAATTAAAAAGATAGAAGATCACCATAGCTACCTTGGAGTCTGGGAACTGTGTGGTCATTGCTTCTTTAATTTTCTTCAGAAACTTCAGAGGTGTGCATATAAGGTTGCTATAGCTTTTGTTGTGGCTGAGGACAGTGTGGCATTATTTTAACTTTTCTCACAAACCCCAGATATGTATGCAGAAGGTCACTATAGCTTGTGTGGGGACTGCATGCTGTCTAGGAACAACAAACTTGAAATATAATACTATCATCATTATTTAGTTTCCTCACAAACATCAGACATTTATGCAGGTGACTATTTTGTGGTGATGGGTTAAAGAGAATGCTATTTATAGGGTCTATATTAGAACATCGAAGTTTTCAAACTTTGAATGTTCTAATATCGACCCTAAAACAGCGAACGCTGAAAATAGCGAAGCTGCAGAACACCAAATTTTTTTCCTAGGGAAGGAATTAGGTTGACTGTTTCTGTGGCTTCACTATTTTCAGCACTGTGGTGGAAAGTTACGGGTTGGATTCAGCTAAGTGTGCGATTGTGTGGACATTAGGGTTAGGGCGCGGGTTAGGTGAGTTAGGGTTAAGGTGCGGGTGAGTTGAGTGTGCAATAGTGACAGACATTAGGGTTAGGGCAGGGTAGGTGAGTTAGGGTTAGGGCGCGAGTGAGGTGAGTGTGCCATAGTGACAGACATTAGGGTTAGGGCAGGGTACGTGAGTTAGGGTTAGGGCGCGGGTCAGGTGAGTGTGCAATAGTGATGGACCTTAGGGTTAGGGTTTGGGTTAAGGTAAGTGGATAGATAGTGGTGTATGTACAGTTTAGTGTAGGGTAGGTGTAGGATTTTAAGTGTATGTGTGTGGATTGCTGTTTTTTTGGTGTGCTTGTGTTGTCTGTGTGTTTCTTGGAACAGCAAATTTTTTCCCAGGAAAAAGATTCGCTGTTCTGGGGGTACGAGATTTTAAGCTTTCACTTAAAAGGGGTTGATGAATTAGCATTCGCTTTTCTAAGTGTTCGCTAATTTAATATAGACTCTATTTTTATATAGCTGATGGCAACAGATTGAAATATGTTATTATGTTCTATTTTTTCTTTCAGTTTTGTCCCAGACTGATATCAGTGGTGCACAGAAGCCAACTACCTTTTTGCCCTTTATAGTTTAGGCATTTTTTGTCATTTTTTGGCTCATCAGCTTTAAAGAAATTGGTCTGTCATAATAGAACCTTACTTTGCAGTGGTGATTTTTAAATGTTTTAAGAAGAGCAATGTTATCACAAGAATGGTACCTTTAATCAAATTAATATCTGTGGTATGCTTACCTAGTTTTATGTTTAAAGTGAGACTGATAATTTAACATAGATGACAAAAACCTAAAACTTGCTTTCAAAACTATTTTTAGACTACTGCACACCTTATAAAGAGTTTAATAATTTTGTATGAAATATGCTATAAAACTTTATCTAATAATAACTATTGTTAATTCACTGCACAATGTTAAATATAACATTTTGTACCACATAATTAATGTCCATGATACAGGACAGTAGGTGACATGGGTTCATTTGGATCAATTCACTACCCTGCTTACCATACATAATGAATATAATAGAAAACAAGAGATACCTAGTAATTGTGGACCCATCTCATAACGAATGTTGCTATTTAGATTCACTCTATGGTACTGTCAAACAAAGTAGGAAAAGCCTTCCCAAAACTGGTTAAAAGGAGGGTTAAGTAGGGTTCGTTACAAGCAGTTCTTGATTAGCCAGTTAGGGGCCTATTGTTATCTGAAGAAGATATAGAGAATGGAAAAAAGACAACGCAGTAGCGATTTTATTTAATATTAAAAAGGATATCTGACTTAATAGAACAGTATTTTTGTTATAGGTTCTAGAAAATATGGGCTTTAGGGGATATGTTAAAGCTTTTGTACAGGGATCCACATATCAAAGCTATATGAGTGATAAGCAAGATAAAGTCATTTGAAAGGGAAACGTGTTTGGATTACCCATATTCAACATTCATTTTGTGCTGATAGTTGAAGTTTCACCAGAAAAGATGCAGGACAATTTTATAAAGGATACTGGTGCAAATAGTGGAAGGGAGTTCTTTCAAATGTTTACAAATGACTATGTTCAGATAGTACAGTCAAAAGCTGTGGGTGAGTTTGATGAATTTAAGATGTTTGGAATAGTCAAACTAAGAAGTAAATGACTCAGGGTGATGCATTTATGAGGAAATATGGAAAAATTTAACATTTTTGAAGGTTAAATTAAAAAGAACCTAATTTCTTTGGTGTTTGAGTATTTGGAGCACTGAAGAGGAGTATCTGGGGCACTGACAAAAAAGATTATGAGAAAGTAGCAAAATACTTAAGAGGAAGCTGTGGAAGAAGAAATACAGCAGTTGGCTTACTATTACGTAAGTACATTTTATTAAGCTGCTAAAAATGTAATGTCTTCTTATGGAATCCTGTAAAAAGGAGATTCATATTTGTCAATATTAATGCTATTCATACATATTAATACAATATTAATGCTATTCATACATATGATGAGGAAGAAAAACAACAGTAAGCAAAGAAAAAGGTATTGAACTTTATAATTTAGGATGGTGATGAGATGGAAGGATATATTATTCAGCTTTTAATGTGGCTCACTTTTTAAGGACAAGGAAAGTGAATGGAGAACTGATATAAGAAAGACATTATCAGTACTTTCAACCAAAGAATTTCAATAGTATCACTGATAAAAAAATGGTTAACTTGAAAAGAAAACTAATGGTTTCAAAAACAATTCAGGAGGTATTTGACGGAACTGGCAAGATCAAAACAAGGCAAAGAATGAAAAATGGTAGACAGGGAAACATATAACTCACTTCACATTTATTTGCATTATGAACTGTAATGGTCCTGTACTGTTTATCTTACTTCTACAACTGAAGGAACATGCTGGAACGTTGTGGTCTATTATTGCTGTTTTTTTTTTTTTTTTTTTTTTGGTTTTGAGTGAAGAGAAGAAAGATAACTGTTTTACAGAGCAGTGAGCAGTGAGGATTAGCACATGTAGAAAATACAGGAGGTATACACATTAGCATAAGCATGAGCTTTTGATTGGCAGATTTTTCTTTTTTGTTTAGCATACCTGCTATGTACCACTGAAGCCATAATGGGGTTGTTAGTACTTATTTTCACCTCTTAGCACTGCGGAAATGTTTTGAGAGAAGTGTCTGGCATAGCTTACACACTGCAGTGTATTGTATCTTCATTGAGTGGGGCCTGAATTGAATTCACCATGAAACTGTTGATAAAAGATTAATTGCAATGATGATTTGGCGAGGTGTGGTCTGGAGCTAAACATTCAAAAAGAGCATATCACAGTTCAGGGGGGTAGCTTTTAACTTTCCATATGACTGCTGATCAAAGGGATATGTTTAGCAAGTTCTGATGGTCATAGATGATTCTAAAGGGCAAAGAAATTTGCCTCACTTCAAAGGGGTGGAGAGTGAAGAAGATAAATAAATTTGGAAAGGGAAAATGCTGAGCTCAAACCCTGTTTTGCCTAGATGGAAACATTAGACTTTTGGAACTCATCATAGATGATTCGGCTTTTAATGTGGCTCACTTTTAAGGACAAGGAAAGTGATTAACAGGTGAGGACATAAGGACTAGGAGGAAAGGATAACCAGGGAAGGAAGAGAAATATAATGTAGATAAAAGAGCAGATATGTAAGAATGCTATTACATGATACTGGAGAATAACTGTAAACAGTTTAAATAGAGGCTGGTGAATTATAGGAAAAGGTTGCTAGTGGAAGAATTTTTACAGAATAATCTTTGACTAAACATAGCAAGTGAGAAGATTATATGACCTTTATGATCTAATGAGGTAGGGTTGGATTAGATGTTGCACAAGATGTGCCTCTTGGGATTTGTGTTGATAGGGTCCCTACCTGGAAAGTGCAAAATTGAGGTACATACTGAGACACATAGTTTTTGTAGAGACCAGATGTCATCATTTTGAATAATTTATATGACTACACAATGCCACTGAAGTTTATTGAACCAATGGACCAAACCTATTATGTGGAACAAATGTAGACATCATCATGTTCACTTATTTTATTTGTCTGCATAATACCAATAATATTTATTACACCAGTGGACTACAACCATTATATACAATAAATGTCTACATTGGAGCAGATTGGAAACAATAACGTCTTGCTGGAGTTTAGCACCACCTTGCTTCTCAATGGAAAGCAGATGTACTAAATAATTTATTAGATGATTATATGTGCTGTTAATTTAAATGGAATTAGAAACCAAGGAAACAGACACAGTATTCTTACTTATTTTAAAAAACATGATACTAATGTTATGCTATTTAAAAAGACATCTGATTCCCTTAAAATTTTCAAAACAGAGAAGGCTGAGATACAAGATAATGTCTTGTAATGTCCCACTGTCCATGAGGAATGTAATGTATACAGTCAGTTAGAATCTTCTAGATTCATTCATGCACTTAGCCCATGACTTTTGAGTTTCTAGTGGTTTTATACAAGACCCTGTAGTCTTTTTGGTTTCCATAATTGCCTCCTTGCAGCATATATATTATCCTGCTGTGTGAAGAATAATATGATTGTTTAATCATTGGACAGGCTCAGTGCACAACTTAAAGTAGATCTCCATTTTTTGAAAACTGGATCTGCCTTAGATGGCAGAATCATAGACCAAGATATAACACAAACCATGTCATACTCCACTGATCAAGGCAAACACAGGTTTTTCATTGTAAATGTCTTTTCTGTTCTTAAATTATCCGGCCAATATCTGACTCCATGTCTGATCTGCTGAACAGCCTGAAATGCCAGGGTCAGTTACTGCATAATAAATGACTGCAGTGACCTCTTGAGGCTTTCTTGACCTGTTCTCCAGGTTCTGATATATTGAGCCCAGACTGATCATGAAGGAAGACTTGCTGTATCATAAGATAGTCTCACATCATAATGTATCCCTATTAGAATGACATGAACCTAAGTGTGAGCCACAACTGGCTTACTGAGTCGATTCATGAAAACCAATGTTGTTGGAAAGGAAGTGAACATGAAGGTAAACAGTAACATTAATGGCAGTTTCAGTTTAGAATTACATCACTTAGTGGTTCTATAACTGAAAATTGGTCTTTCTGATGGTTTCATTCATCTACCCATAATATGCCAAGTTCATGAAGATTTCCAGCACAGCATATTATCTAAGGAACATCCAATGAATCATTGGCTATAAAAAAAAAAACTAGTGCTGTAGCCATCACTGTCTTTAGACTCATACATATCTATTGCACATGAGCCTCACTTCTAGTTTTTTATCTTCCTCACTCTGTCAAGGCCATTTCATAGTCTACATGTCTCATTTATTCCCAGAGTATCTGGCTGTAGCCACATTACTAGCAGGGGAAATATTCAAGCTGAGTTCTCTCTCTCTCTTTCTCTCAATGGCGCTGTGGTGTGGCAGTAGTGTTATTGCCTCACAGTGCAAGAGGCTGTCCAGTTTGATTCTCAGCTGAGGTGCCTTCTGTGTGGAGTCTCCATGTCCTCCCTGCATTTGTGTGGGTTTCTTATGGGTGCTCTGGTTTCCTCCCATGTTTCAAAAGACATATGTCTGGAGCATTTCTGCCTGGGCCTCTGCTGAAAATTGGCTTTGTCCCAAGTTGGACTTTCATGGTAAATAACTGATATATATATATATATATATATATATATATATATATATATATATATATATATATGTTGTACAGGTCCACTATGTAATCCTGAAATACTGAAATCCCAAATTTCAGTATTTCAAAATTACATAGCTGAAAATACTACTAAAATACAAAATCCCGAAACCCCATAACCGCGAAATTTAAAATCCCGAATGTACACTACACTTACAGCACACACATACACATACAAACAACTTCCCCCCACTATCAAATATATAATCCTACACTACAGATAAGCACCCCTGCACCCCCACACCCCCAATTTAAATATTCTAACTCCAAGATCGCACAGACACACAAAGGAAACTCACACCCACACATTTTACAGTCCCTCACACACATGCACATCACAGTCGCAACACACACTTACACATACTAAAGCCCCTAACCAACACACTTACACATACATACTTACCTAAACTTCCACCCATCCATTCACACACTGCACCACCAGAAGCACTAATTCAACATCTCCGAGCTTCGGGATTTTGAATTTTGCGCTTCTGCGGGTTTCGGAATTTAGTGTTTTCGACTATGTAATTTGAAATACTGAAATTCAGGATTTCAGTATTTTGGGATTACATAGTGGACCCATATATATATATATATATATATATATATATATATATATATATATATATATATATATATATATATATTTTTTTTTTTTTTGACATTCCCTACTCAACATCCTTCATGCCCAGAACAGTGATGTTAATATGGATTTTTGACTGTGGGTGAACTATAGATTCATCCCCTTTATTTTCAGCTGGGCTATAAACCTCATTTTTCACAGTGGATTATAACCCCAATACCAAATACCTTTTACTTTCCTCCTGGATATGTGAGCTGTAAGATGCCACTAGAAGCCCACACCTCCATCCAATTCCTATATCCTCCTCGAAATCAGTTAGCAGAAAGAACCTGAAGTTGGTTAAATTGGATGATGCACTGGATTTTATCCATGTGCAAATCCCCACAGACAAATTCCCTTACCATATTCTAGCAAGCTGTAGGTGACCTTCTATGGCCAAAGAATCCTTTAGCTCATACCTAGATCTGCTGAAGATGCTCATTGTTAAACCAAAGACCCTATTTATGACACACTTTAACTTCCCCTCTATAGACTGGGAAACATACACTACTTCAAACTTGCAAGCACAAAAAATTTTGGCCTTTATTACCACAAATACCCTTGTCCAAATAGTCCACACACCCACCAGAGGTTTAAACATACTGAAGCTGGTACTCACCAATATGGGAGGCTGCTGCACACGCTCCAGTGTCATGTCCTCAAAGGTGAGATCAGACCACAAAGCTGTCTCTTTTGAAATAAAACATCAGCTTGGTAACCCCAGCAAACCCTGCAACAGTTATGATTTACACCAAAGCAAACTACAGCCTATTAAGTGATAATTTATCAAAATGCAGTGCTCCTCCGGTACCTGAGTTCATAGTAACCTTTGTGGCATTGTTAACAGGAACCCTGTATGACCACATAAATGGCTGTATACAGGCTACTGTACACACTAATCTGTACACAAGTAATCCCAAAACAAATTCTAAAAACAAACTACATTGGTGGAATCCTAGTCTTAATAGGGTTTAAAAAAGGAAAATGTCATAGCTAAAATCAGGAAGAGCAACTCCCATAACGAAAAGAGCTGTCTAATTAAACTAAACAGGAAACTAAGAGGACTAATTGAGTCCAAAGAGGACAATTCTGAGAACAAGATAGCCTCACATGCTAGACACAACAATAAGGCTTTCTGCAGCTATGTCCATAACCTCAAAGGTAGTACACAACAATGTGCCAAACTGGTGATCAGTCGTGTCACCTTCACTTAGCAGAGTGATATAGTTATCTGCTCATTGGCAAATTCAGTTACCCTACTTAAATACCTACTAGCATACTCCTCCTTCAACTCTTAGCAGCGAGCAGATCTTGATGGTGCTCAATAAAGTCAAAAACACAGCTTCAATGGGCACTGACAATATCCAGGAATGCCTCCTAACTACCTTGAAACATGTCCTATCAGGAACTCTTGAGTCACTTTTCAAATATAACCCTCAGAACAGGCTTTGTACCATGAAAATAGGGGATTGCAATGGTTATCCTACTTCACAAGGGTGGACCATCAACTAACCCCAGAAATTACAGACCCATTAGTCTGACTAGTCTAATATGCAAAACCATGGAACAAATTAGCATGTAAATGTTCAGCAAAGACATAAGCAATCTTCAGACACAGGAGTCAACATAGTTTGGCTTTGTTAAGGGAAAGTCATGCCTACTAAACCTGGTGCACTTTTCTGAGAAGGTCACCAAGGTAATGGATGAGGAGAAAAGGGTGCATAGTGCCAACCTGGAACTGGCTAAGTCATTTGATACAAAACCCCACTTGGGTGTAGTTGACAAACTCACCAAACTGGGCATAAACCCCTGCATATCTCAATGGATTGCCAGCTGGTTCACAGACAGGACCCAAGAAATCAGTATTGGAGAGACCACCTCTGTACTGACTGACTAGCCAGAACATTTTCTTGCTCACAGATAGGACTCAGGAAGACAGGATTGGTAATAGCAACTCCGCTAAAAGACTGGTCACCAGCAGGTACCTCATGGCTTCATGCTGGGATGGGTCTTCTTTAATTAAAAGTGGAATCCATCGAATACGAATCCATCGACACATAAACAGCGAAACACGATAACGTTGAACATGGAAAACCATGAAATTTAAACATCGAAACCACAATAGTCAGCCAACCCCACCGCCAATAACATACTACCTACGCAAACACAACAACAAAAAACACATACATACACTAACCAAACCCTACTACTAACCCTAAATTAAAGCACCAAAACCCCACTTGAAACCCTACACTAAACCCCACATACGCAACTCTCTATGCACTACCCTTAACCCCTGCCTAACCCAAAGGTCCATAACTACCGCACACTTACTCTACAGAACCATACCCACACAAAGTAAATATTCCACACACATACACTTAACAAAACCCTACACTAAGCCTTACATACATTACCTATCTATGCACTTACCTTAACCCGCACACTAACCCTAAGGTCCATAACTATCGCACACTTACTTACCATACGGATCTATGCCGCAGATGGGCCAACTATGACAATTAGACATTTCCGATTTCGCTATTTAGTGCGTTCGACATTTCCGTGTTTCACTGTTTACGTGTTGATGGATTCATATTCGACGGATTCCGCTTTCGTTTAATTAAAGTAGACCCACTGGGACCACTCCTATTTGGCATGTACTTCTAGAAGATAAATGCTAATGTCTGGTGCCAAAATCACACATTAGAACTCAATGCCAAAAAGTGCATTATAGTGTGATTTGGGAAAATGGCCACCCAGGCTAATTACTCCATTGATAAGACACCCTTAACAGTTAACCCAGTAGTTAGGGATCTGGGAACATATGTAGACAGTAATCTGGACTTGGATCAACATGTGGTAAAATTAATAAGAAAATCCTTCTATGTCACCCAACATATAAGTAAGGGCATGGCATTCAGGTCTTAGGAAGTCATAGTGGCACTTTATTCAGGCCTTATCAAACTAGTCATTGAGTATAATGCCTTCTTTGGCATGTACCTGACCAGACATATGAAACAGCTGGAATGCCCACAAAGGTTCCTTACCAGGAGAATCCAGGATGTAAATACATTGCCCTGTATGGATTATCCTAAAGCCATATCTCTGTACTCGGTCTCCTACAGGTTAACGTGAAGACATCTATGCCTGGTATACAAGGCATCTTCATATCCATCTCTGATAGACCTTTTGCACATCCTCAAAATGAAGCACCAGAACCACTAGATCCAAGGACTTAAATTTTGCCTGCGACATAAATAGGACATGTTGGCAAGACAGTTATGGGTTTCAGGGGATACCCATTTTCTGGAACAGGCTCCATATCCATGTGAAGAACAGTCAATCCCTAACTCTATTTAAGTTTAACCTTGACAAGTTGATGGGAAATCAGAAATTCACCCCAGGTCTGGCCCCATGTCTGATAGACAGAGGCAGACAGTAACTATGCCTAAACAAACATCCCCCCCAGTATAACCTTTAGAAACTTTTTAGCTAATATATGCCCTCCTAATAAATGCTCAGGATGTAGAGGAAATAATTTGGGTTGGACTGCCCAGCCAGACTTATGAAGGCTCGATGGTTGGTAGCCTGGTATATATCTATGAATCTATGAACCTATGAACCTAGTAGTGGGTCTTGTTCAACAAGGATGGTCCTTAATACCTACACTGACCCACTTGTATACTCCCAGGTGTATTGTAGCAGTCATACCACCAAATGAATTACAGCACACATGGAAAATTTCTCTCCACTGGAGACTGGCTTTCTGCTACAAGCCCAATGCACACATGTCAGTAAAATTCTGAAGAAAAATAAAGTGGATAAGACCTACAGGTCAAGTATGGCAAAAATAGTGCAGCAACCATATGTAGCAAAACAATTGTGAAGAAAATGAATGTTGTGAGTGGAGACCACTGGATAATGCTGTAGGTGCTTTATAGGGACACCAACATGATCTTCCATGTGAAGAACAGGACATTGGCCATAGCTGCAGAGACACCATCCACTACAGCCACATTAACAAAACATCACCAGATGGCAAACTGAGGAGTTGCTTCTAACCCTCCTGTGGAGGTACTGTCCAGAAACCTTTGGGTAGTGGATTGCATGTGGGAGATGGGGTGTTCAGTTCCACCTGGTTGTCTGCTGGAGATGCCACAGGTGAGAAATGTCAAATGCTAGTCATGTAGGACATTTGTAGTACATCAGCTGGGTTTACATAGGCATGACTATTTGTATCATTGTCACCCAGGAACATGAGGTCTGTGACTGTAAACACCTTCAGTACTGGTTCTGACTGTGTGGAATGCAATACGAGTTGTGTGACACGTCATTGAAAATAGACATTCCATAGCCTCACTGCACAACTGTCTGCCTGATGCATGGCAGTTGAAATCTTACATGCACGGGCTTAAAAGTTATCAGCATGCTTTCATAGGGTCCACTGAGAGAGCATCTCACTGTACAGGTTATGCACATGCTTGAGGTGAACACATCTGGAAGGGCTGACAATAATGGCATTGTGTACAAGGTATAGTCTGAAGGCACAGTATCAATGTCAGCAGTGCTAACAGTGGAAGTACCATTCCCTCCTCCACAGCTCAGGGGGCTTCAGACGACAAGGATAGACATCCATCATCTGTGTTTACTGAAGTATATTTTGTCCATGTGACTCCTACACATGGTACACAGGCAGCAGAAATACTACCAAGGAGCACACAACCTCCTAGATGCATGCATGCATGTGCACACACACACACACACACACACACACACGCACACACACACACACACACACACACACACACACACACACACACACACACACACACACACACACACACACACACCCATATCATTAGGGAGAAGCACATTGCTGGATGTCAGTGCACTGAGTCTCAGTTATTCCATGAAATGGATGTTGCTTTAGGCATCATCGAGAGGATGTGCAAGACTATAATACAAGCACAGTGAGATTCTAATTGGACCATATCAGAGGTGCTTAACATTTTGTGTTACCTCTATAAAGAACATCATTACCTCAATGAATACTTTCATCCATTGCAAAGGATACAGGCAATGGCAGCCCATGTGGTAGCCATTAGTGTGTCCCTGCAGCTGCATGCAAATGATAGGCATATATGAAGAAAGGGACAATAGCACACTGCAGTTATGCACAGCTGATTTGTTTGGATTGTTGGCTGTACTGTGATGTTCACCGGAGTCTGGAACAGTCAACTGAACACAACGCTTAATTGACACCATCCCTAGGCATGAAAAGTCACATGGAAATGAAAAACATTCATCAAGCTCCACCATGGTCTCTACCCTTGGTAATAAATGGTCACCTGGACATCGACAATGTTTAGCCTGCTCCATAATTGGCACCACCCATTGGATCTCCCACTCATTTTCACACAGTTCGACAGCAGACCAATAACCAGTACATGTCCCCCAAATGATGCATACCTCTGGCTGAATAAAGCACAGTGGGGATTATTCATCTGACAGTATCATGCAAAAGAGGTTGTGACAGCATTCCAGCATGTGTCCAATATGCAACAACCTCCTCTAGACCACATGTCTTCAGACTAGACACCACAGGGACACATTGTACACCCAGCCATGATTTCTTCCCAGAAGTTCCACAACATCACCTGAGAACATGATACTTGGCATTCTACAACCCCTTAGCTGTGTGTTTGCTTGACTCAGACACCACCCATGATGCTTCCACCTCTAATAGCACTACGGCCCCATACCACTGTGTTCTCCACCTGTGCAAATGATGATTATGACTGTGTCTTGCCAACCCTCTGGCTTATGTGAGCATGGTAATATCTGATGCATAGTGTGGGCAGTCAATTTACTGTCAATGAACTGCACTGCACAACCTGGATGTAAATGCATTCACTTTGGTACTAAGTTTTTAATTTCATGACCCATAGTTATGGACCAGACACCACCTCTTCATTAGTGCCAGTGCCACTACATATTGCATCTGGAGCTGCCTCACATGTAAGCCCACTCCAGCCACATTTTATTCTGTCTCCTGTTCCTGAGCCTCTTTAACTGCTCTCAAAGGTATTGAAGACAGTGCTTCTGCCTCCTTTTGCTGTAATTGTATTAATATCACCACATTTTGCAGCGCTGCAGACACCACAGATATCTTGCTGCAAGTCTCAGGGAAAATACTGCACTGCACGACCAGATATATGCAGGCAGCAGAAATGAGACATTAATACTTTAAACATGCATACAAAGATGTTCCATGTGTGAGGCACACCAACTTTGCCTTTGTGTGGGCTTTAGATGGAGGTCAGTAATTATGGCTCCAAGGCATACATAGCATAACCTCTAAGAAGCAGCAGCAGCAAACATCATTATGAGTGGTCTACTACCTATATTCATGTAACCAGACCTTCATGGATTGTAAGTATGCCTGTGTCATCTAAATGACTCCATGGAAGCCCCACCAACATGCAGTGCTAGTATAGGTAAAACATGATACTGGGTGTTGGCATAATGGTTACAGCATTTATCTTGCAGACACAAGGTACAGGGTTTGATTCTCATTTTGGGAAGCAGAGCTAGGCTTAAAAAGCCCACCCCCCAGGTCATTTGTCTAGTAATCACCAACAAACCTATGTGCCAGATGTGGGAATCATGGGATCTACCTGGATTGTGCACAAACATGCTGTATATAATACCCTTTGCTTTACACATCATCTGACATATGATGAAGAAATAAATCCTTCCAGTTTATATGCTGGACACTAAAAGGAATAGGCGGGGCCTTGATGTCAATGTGAGGGAAGATAGTTGTCCCCTGCAAAATTCTTGGTGTGCCCCAAGCATGATGCTGAAAGATGCCTGTAGTAAGAGTGGTTAATGCCGCAAAAACAATTGGGTTCTCTAGAATAGGCATTCCACACATATTTCTTCATTCCGTGTGAGGACAAAACCTATCTATTAGCTCTCATATCTGTCCAGATATTGTAGTCAGTTATGTCTCCATCACAGAGGGGATGGTATGTCAACTACTGATGGACCTTTATGCGACACGGTTTTCAGTTCAGTTTTTAACATAAGCTGGGTGGCTAGAGTAGATGCCACTCTAAACATCTTTGCACAAGTGATAAACCCATTAACTGAAAATGCAGGTGTACCCAAAAGCTGATCACACAGCTCATCATGCAAATTTTATAAGTTTCTTCTAAATTGTTCTTCCATTTTTGCTTTTATCATTTGCTTGCACAG
Organism: Protopterus annectens; assembly: GCF_019279795.1. NCBI lineage: Eukaryota > Metazoa > Chordata > Ceratodontiformes > Protopteridae > Protopterus > Protopterus annectens. Next base: position 1,088,471,846 of record NC_056744.1, on the reverse strand, counting down.
TAGGTCTTATTAACAGTTTGGCATTCATTTATATGTCATTTTGTAGTAATTTGCATGCAATGTGTACCACATAATTTTCCACTGTAGAGCAAGATGCATCTGTGAATCACCTCTTTACTGTGCATAGTCACTCACCATACTATTTCACTTAATCCAGTGTGATATTTGTTTCTAAATACCACCCTTTGTCTTTTAAAGATATTCTTACCATATTGATGCAGCATTTTGCATGTTTCTTTATGTGCTTAACCAGAAGTTATAATATTTTGAAAATGTATTTATTACTAATGTGTGATACGGCTCCTACTGATATGTTGACACTTGAAATGCTGAGTGCCAACATGTCGAAAAAATGCACTGAAAACACAGAAGAGTGACTCTTAAAGATTGCTGTTCTCCTTAAAACTTCTTTTTGTGGGGGTCATCTCCCACAAACTCATATATACCAACTCTAAGATCATCATACCTCAGAGAAAAGTGAATATTCCGAGAATGACATCTTGGACTTACTATATGTAAGTCTGTTCTTTCAGCCATTCAGTCTCCATATTTTGGGACTCACTATAGTGGATACTGACATTTCAAATGGTTACCATGTGAAACATTTTATATTCCTAACATGTGGGCAGTTGGAAAATAATGGAGAACACTGGATGGAAATAATGTATTTGCGTGAGGGTTGAAGTGTTATGGCAGAAGCGTAGTTGTACACATGCAAGCTGCTGTAATAACATTTAAAATCAGTATCACAAAGATTCAGCTCAGTGTATTTTTCATTGCTTAGAAAACTATGTGAAACTTAAGAACTGCAGGTAGCTGAAGATTAATTTGTGGGTACTGTGATCCTGGTTCCAGTGTAAAGGCTGGAAGGACTATAAAGGTAGTAGAAGTGCCCAATTGCATTTGCTTAGTTTGTGGATGTTGTAGTTGTTCAGCTTCATTACTCACTACCAGTAGCAAAATAAATTGTTCTTTGTAAAGACACTCTAATTTACATTTAATTCACACATGTACTGTTCTATTAAAATATCCCATAACATTTCTTATATCACAGAAAACATGAAAGGTCTAAGTGGTAATGGAGAGCACTGTACTGAATGTAACTCATGTTTGTATTCATAGACGCAAGTTGCACTCAGTCCAGTGTTCTCCATTATCACTGGCAGTTGTAACCTGTGCTGCTGGTGCTCACAATAGCAACCCTGATGTTCCTGACTTACAGAAATGCAGATAGTTATGTGTGAGCACTACCAATGTTTTACATAACTGTAATTTGCTACTACTAGTCTGGGGCACCCCAACAAACATTCGGGCAGTCCTGGACAGTCTAGCTCCCAAATCAAATACACCACTCATAATTAATGTTCCCCTGTCAGTTTCTCTACTGAGGGTTTCAAGGAACTGTTCAGTCTCTGTTAGCTGGTGATGTCTTGTGGAATCAGTCTCAGTGGCTGATCATGTCTTGCTGGATCAGTCCAAATGGCTGACCTGTTTGCGGCAATATTTTGTGCCTTGCTCTTTGCATACAAGTCATGTCAGCGAGTTGCAGTTTCCATGTAAGTGCTGTCAGTGAGTTACAGTACTGTCCAATTGGACTTACTCACAACATTTATTTGCTGCACCATTTTTTGCCACACCTGGTCCCCGAATGCCTTGTCTGTCCTATCCTTTTCTAATATTCTTCTGTCATGGGTAGGTAAAGCCTGTAGAAGAACACTAGACACTTTTGAGTATATATTCCATGTGCTGCTGTCCTTTTGGTGCCATGACTGCTGCAGTACACATGTGAGAATAGATGGGGAACTGAGTGTGTGAGTATGCAGGAATGTCCATGTTTGAAAACACCTGCCACCTCAGTGGCCTCACCACCACTGTAATGGATACAGAACTGTGCAGTGCATTGACATAACTGCTGTGACACCAAACCAGACTGTGTTACTTGTGTGGATGTGCTCTGTATGGACGGTGCCTTCTAGAGCACAGTGTGCACACATTGAACTATAGGCCCAGCATCCATTTCTATGTGGATGTACAAAAACACACCCTGTGCTCTCCTTGAAATCCCGTCCCCAACAAGCAAGTAGCATCCCATGCCTGTTTTCTGCATTTTAGGCAGTGTTCTTCCTAAAGGAAGACAACCAGTCATGTTTGTACAGTGAGGCATGGATGGATTCCCCCCTCCCGACCTGAGAACAGCAGCCATTCTGCCTGTCCTGTGTGGCATTACCAGATGGATAGACCTGAGCATTGCAACATGTCCTACCTATGTCATGCACTGCTATTATGTTGGTCACACCCACCACTACACAGTCTGTTGTATCTCTGCCAGTGACATTTTAGTGTAAGTACGCAACAATCTCTTTGATATGACACCTGCATGCAGCCATGCACCATGGAGTTTTCCTTGCAAAGTGCCGAAATTGCAGTACTCACGTCCTCCATCACTTTCCTTATATGTTGGCTTTCTCCACCATCCTCTGTTTTCTGCAGACCATCATTCTCTTTAGTGCAGAATCTCACAGTATAGTGACCATGTTGTCGATCACAGTATAAAGTAGCTTGTAGCACAGTGATGATGATGCTAATGAGGTGATTTAGTGCAAAGTTCTCTGAATCATGACAACAATGCAAGGCACTGTCAGCCTTTTTAGTACTATAAGACCAGAGTTGCTTTATGTGATGATGTGCTGTGACCAGTCAAGGTGTGGGCATTGAGCAGCTGTGTAGTTTTGCAGCAGTGCACATTCACAGGATGGTAATTAGCATGATCATCATGTTACACAGGTGCCCACTGTGGCTATGCTCAGACATGTTGTCCACATGTGGTTGACAGGGTATGGACACTGGCCACACAGCTGTCACCCTGCCTTGCACTACTGCTGATGTGTACCGTGCAGCCTCAGATATGCCCACTGATGCACATAATGTGGTATCCACAACATCTGGAGTTGCACCCCAGCTGTCATTTAAAATGCTGGACATGACCTGGCAAGTAGTCCTGGCCTTTGAGACTCTAAGTATAGCATGGCATTTTCATGGTGAAACAGGTCGACTAAGATCTTACTGCATCTGTTGCACATACAAAACAGGGAGCACCTGCTGGGGACAACTGTGAAGGTCTCCTATAAAATGCCTGGCATTCACTTGCTAGTATGGCGAGTGACACCTTGCGCATCACTCAGTCTTGCAAGCAGCAACAGCATAAATATAGTGAAGAAGTACCATCCAGACCTTCCCCACCAAAGGAATGAAGAATTTAGGGAGAGAAAGCCTCTGCGTTATAGCAAATGTTCATTTTTGTTGACTCGTGCTACAGTAAGCCTTGACATACAGAAACAGGATCTTTTTCTTGTCCTTGTTTATGGTTATGCTGTGCTCATTATTATGTTTTTTGTGTATTGCAGCAGAAGAGGACATTGCGGAAAATAGATTTGCATACCCAAACAGGCAGGCTAGTCTCTTAAGGTGGGAGGGCTTAGTGTACAATATTATTGCCAGAACTGTATCTGTGCTTAACTTTTTTACCTCGGCACTGACCAGATTTTCCATGTCTTTTAAGAACTCACCATTGTATACTTTTTTTCAGTTTTTGTAGGCCTCCTATGTTTTTATTCCACTTGTAACTATGCTAATGTCCTTAACTGTTTCAATTGTTTCAGGAATTTCCATGTGTACAACAACTGTTCTGAAGCAGTGTACCACTGCAGTGAGGCTTACTTTTACTTTTGGACTATTAAAACTTTAATTAGTCGTCTAATGCCTATTCATATTGCTAGTTTTAGGCATGTAATTTGTGCCATTTTCCCAGTCAGTGTTACACATCCCTGGATTTTCCACAGTGTGTATGACAACTCTACATTCCCCCTGTTTTCTACGGCAGAAACTTTAATTTTTTCAATTTGATTATTTCTTCTTTGATTCACTGTCCATTTCACAAACACTGCTTTCCCTCTATACTGGTTGCCACTGCTCCAGCCAGGCACCAACCACTGCATCAGCCATGGCACCAACCGCTCAGTCTTCAGTAGTCCCATGGCCCAACTCTCTACAGGGTGATGAAGATCATCCTGTAGAAGGGACCTGAAGGCTTGCTGGTGGCCACTGGAGCTGCATTTCCAGTGGATAGCATAGGATACTCATTTGAGAGTGGCATGGTGGACTTTCCAGGGTCACCTGCCAGAAAGTGCAGCAGTTGGTCTGGACTGAGGTGAAACAGCAGGTCAGCATCTGTATTGCACCTTGGAGAGCATCTTCATGTGACTGAAAGAGTTGTACAGCTGCCTGGCCTGATGATTAGGCCACCACCAGTGCGCCCCCTCCCCAAGCTGATATCAGACATGAAGCTGACTAATTTCTGGCTGGGTACCCCTCTGAGACTGCATGTCAGGCTGTCCTCACCCCTCCCTATCTCCCATAATGTATTCCCCTTCCTTACACTTACCATCCTTACCATCTATCCTTCTGCATATTTTCATTGTGGCCCCCCTTTTTTATCTCAATATCTGTTATCTATATTTGTCCTTGCTATATATTCTGCTATCTGCCCTGTTGTCATCCCTATAATCTCTTTCCTACTCACATCTTCTCTGTGCTTCCTTCCCTCTTTATGCTTCATCTCAAAAAAGACATCAGCCCCACAAATAAGACTATACTCCTTCTCCCACCTATGATACTTTTCTCTTCCCATTGTCCTTCTGTGTATTCTTTTGTTTACTCTTCCCCCTTTCTAACTGTCATGCCACCCCATTTTCGTTCTCATTTATAAAATAAAAGCAGTTGGAACTTTGTCTCTCAGTTGTGTCTGTGTAGCACACGTGTCTTGTTGATGTGAATATGCACGTGCATCCCATCAAGCATGCAGTCTACATGTGGATAGCCCCTGGTAATGAGACCTGTCATAGCAAAATCTTACTTGCACATTATTGTGACTACAGATCTAAATTATGCAGCATTGCTGCTGACATGACCATTGCCAATCCTCCTTCAAGTTACGTTATACAATTTCATATATGCTATTTATTTCAGTGCGCCCACATTATCATTCATTTGGAATACCCCTAAAATAATTTAAATATTTTAATGTGTATGCAGATTAGAAAATATTTTTATAAATGGTTAAATAAACATCATAAATTTGTTATACCATAATATTGTATAAACAAAACAGCTATACAGACAATATATTCAATAGGTGAAATTGTAGGTAACAGTCAGGGTGTCCCACAGGCCTCTGTCCAACTGCCATACTTGTTTCTGTTTATCTTTTTTTTCATCTGAGGGTTTCTACAGTCTGTATGCAGATAACTTGAAAATGGGTAAGCTGATTACATTTATTAGAGACTGGGCATGTCTGCAAAAGAACTTGACTAACTTGACTATTTGGGCACAGTAGAATTATATACTGATAAATACATCAAAAACTACACGTATGAAATTTGGGAGACATAGATTGAAAAGTGAATATTTTTAATACAGCACACAGTGACTGAAAATATATATTCTTTTAAAAAACTGGGTATATGGGTAGATCCAGCTTTGAGTTTTTCCAGTCATATCAACCAATTGTTTAATGATAGTTACAGAACTATATGTTGCATAAAAATATTTACAAAGACTGGGAAATCAGAAATGATGACGTAAGTTTCTATAAGTTACATAAGACCCTAACTAGAATATGGAATAACAATATGGAAACATTATAAGAAAACAAGCAAGAGTACATTGGAAAGAGTACAGTGGAAACATAACAAGGGCATCCGTGGATGTTATAAAAAAACTAAAATATCTGAGCTTATACAGTGTCTCATATAAACATTTACAAGGAGACCTTATTTGGTATATAGAGCATTTAAAGAAAATTACCTCCGTGAATGTCTGCAGTTATCAAAAAACAGCAGAGAATCATCAGGCAATCTGTGTAAAAAATTCTATAGGAATAAGAAATGTACTGTTTGGTTCTCAGAGAGAGTAGCTGATGCATGGAATAGACAACCAAATTACATTAAAGCAATCACTAATTTAGAAATTTTTAAGGACAACCTGGACACTTACCATGAGAATGACTGTTTTGGTATATTGGAAGGCTAGAAGGACATTATTGCCCATCCCTGAATCATGTGTATGTATGTATGTATTTATGAATGCATATATATTAACAGCTTTTTTTCAGAATTTTCCTCTGATTTATACAATCAGTCAGTGGCAGCTGGTGACTTCAAATCAAAGGGGGGCTGCAGGGGACAGTTGAATGGGTGGGGTCAATGTGAAGGGGTGTGGCCAACTAGAAGGGGGAGGAGCTATGCTCAAAACCACAAAAACTAACTAAATACACTGCCCTGGGTGCCAAACTGTCATTATGAGAGTCCAATCAAGACAAAATGAAGTGTAGAAGAATAAAAATATTTCAATGCATTGGCTGCATGACAGCTTACTGAATATCTAGATGGAAACAAAAAGGTTGTGAGGCATGAAAAAATAAATTACTTTTTAAATACATTAATGGAATGCCAGTCAAAATCAAGTATAAGAAAAACAAGCAGCACTCAACTCAAACCACTTTTTGCACTGCAGTTCTAATTATAATTTATATCCAGCTTTATTAAAGTACCAAGTAACATGCTGAAAGTAGAAATCTCTGATGCCCCCACTTGTAAAAATGTTTCTTATCCAAAAAAAGACCTGTTGCCTGACAACTATCTACTTGTTTCATGGGGAAAACATGATCAAAGTAAAAAATGAAAAGCAAACAAGAAATAAGCTCAAGATACATTGCTTAAAAGGATTACTGTACAGGTTATGGACCACACGATTGGCATTCTGTTTAGTTTACGGGTAAAGCCTGCAGAGATGACTGGAAGTCTCCAAGTGTAATGAGCTTCTTAAAATAATGCAGTCCTGTCCTTAATTACAAATACTGTCATATGCATTTCAATACCCAAGGCTTATACATTATCTAGTTAAGTATTCTCTACATGGCAACAACAGAAAGGCTTTCAATGTTGGAAATTCTTTAACAGTATGCTTATTAAAGCTTACTTACATCTTACGATCTCAGCCAAGCTTACCTGATGGTCATTAAAGTATTGCTACTTAAACACAGAGCAACAGGCACTATGAGTAATAAGCATAAATCAACAGTACACAAAATATGACAGAAACCAGACCATTCTGCAAAATTCAAGGACAGATGAAAAGCCACTCTAGTACTTGTGTCTACCTTGGATGATGGGGGGGATACTCTGCACATTTACATTGCATAACTACTCCTTGCCTTGCTTCGATACATCCAGAGTCACTACATGGGGGAGTGGGGTGCAACAAGTATGTCACAATTTGAAATGTCTCTGGCTGACTGTGATGGCCCTGACACATTTGTCATACCTCTCAACCTCAGAGCAAGAAATCTGGACAAAGCCATACAAAGAAGTGCGACAAAGGCCCAAAAATAAGGACAATTTTTTTAAATATTGCTCTTATAAACTTAGAAAGATAATAGAATAGGTCTTGCATTAGTATAAATTTTCTGAATGGCATGAAATCTGAAACTCAAATGTCTGTCATTATTTTCTAACTTCAGTCTTTAATGATTTGTCACTAATTTGCCAAAAAAACACAATTTTATGAAAAATGGACCAAAAATGTGATGTAAAAATATAAAATAGCCACACAATACAGCTGGGAACCTGTCAAAGAAGGGACACTTTAATATTAGTACTGCTAACTTGAGCAGCTGACAAAATAAAAGAATCTACATGCATTTCTGAAATAAAAGTAATCTATAACTCTGATTATTACAGTTATTTCTTAATTGTAAACCCTCCATGTTTTCTTCCAAAATTGCTATTTTGCAGAGGGATTATTAGGGGGAAGAGCAACATTCTGAGCCAAAATCAGGGACAGTTGAGAGTTTGGCTATGCCTAATTCTATAAAGCAATTTATTTGTATGTACCTCTCAACCTGTTAATGCAATAAATCTGGACAAGGCCAAATATATTGGGGGGAACATATAAACAGTACTAAAAATTGCTCTTGTATAAACGGAGACAGTTGATAAAACAACAGGTCTTACTTTAGCATGCATTTTTCTAAAGGTTATGAAGTCTGAAACTCAGTGTGTCATTATTTAGTGACTTAATTCCTAAATGATTTGCCAGAAAACCACAAATTTTATGAGGAACAAACCAAAAATAAAAAGCAAAAATCTATTCATTCTTTGAAAATCTGGACAGTTGAGAGGTATAGTTCAGCTGGGGCTGTCTTTAAGTCTGCCGCCCTTCCCCCTCACAAAATCATGGTTGAATGGAGCCTCCCCCTGCAGCCATTCCAATGATCCATTACTTGGCTATTTCACTCCATTTGCCATAAATACTAATGTGCATACTGATTTACTTCTATGATGATTTGGACTTCATTTGAAAGTTTTATTTTGCATTTTACAGCACAAACACTAAGACATCTGCTAAACAAACTTAGCATTAAAACTTCTCTGCCCTTGAAACTCACATTCATTGAAACAGCATTGAAATCCACATTCAAAGAAAATACATTTTACCAGTGGCAGATAAAGATTAATTCTGGGTTGTTTTCAAATCATAGGCCCCTTGCATATGAAACATACATGTGCTCTTTGATACACCTTCCTATTGTTTTGAACATTTTCCAGTAAACAATGAAACAAAACACATGCACCCATAATGACAAAACTGCCCAGTTCAGAACATTTCCATCATAAAAGTCTACTCAAACTTCTACAGTCCACCATTATCAGTAAATATGCACAACTCTACAGTCCACCATTATCAGTAAATATGCACAATTCTACAATCCACCATTATCAGTAAATATGCACAATTCTACAGTCCACCATTATCAGTAAATATGCACAATCTCTGAAGAAGTAAAAAAGTCATCTAAATAATTCCACATTATAAATCTGTAACTAATGAAGAGGTTGCTGCTAGCAAACACCTTTATATTTCATGGTTTCATCGAAAAATAAAGTGTCTGATGCCCCTGAGGAATAAATTGCCTATATTACATTAAAAATGATAAGCTAGTAATATTGCAATAGGAAATGGATGGCAAACTGATAACAGGCTCAGTTAGTATCTTAACATTTTCAGTATGGCAGCATTTAGCCCTTCTGGGAGTAGAACCAACAACCTTCTGCATCAAAAGCAAGTACACAACCTGTTGTGCTATTAACAACGCAAGCTAACTTAGCATAAGCAGCACTAAACTTCTCTTCCCCTGCAACTCTCAGCTCCTTGTAAAATCTACTCAATACTCAACTGCATCTCAACTTCGCAGCACAAGAAATCTGGAAAAAGCCAAATTTATTGGGGGGGGGGGTCAAAAGGCCAAAAACCAGGGACACATTAATCATTGCATGTATAATCTCGTAAAGTTGCTAGAATAAAATGCTGTGTTACCACCATACATTTTACTGCCAAGGTCCCTGTGCAAAAGAGTCAGAGCAACATACCACTATGCCAGATCAGCTGCTTTGTGAAAGAAAAATGCTGTGTTACCACCATACATTTTACTACCAATGGCCCTGTGCAAAACAGTCAGAGCAACATACCACTATGCCAAATCACCTGCTTTGTGAAAGAAAAATGCTCTGTTACCACCATACATTTTACTGCCAAGGTCCCTGTGCAAAACAGTCAGAGCAACATACCACTATGCCAGATCAGCTGCTTTGTGAAAGAGAGGAAGACTGAAACTTAAATGGCTATCATTTAATGAATTCAGTTCTCACCATAGCTGTCAAGCTCTTCGCACAAAACACCTGGACAAACCCAGTAATGAGGGAATACAGCCCTCAGACATATTCAGTGAATTCAGTTCTTGCCATAGCTGTCAACCTTAGCACAAAAAACCTGGACAAAGCCAATAATGGAGTAATACAGTCCCAAAAATAAGGACAAATTTCAAATATTCATCTTATAAACTTAGAAAATTGCTAGAATAAAAGATTGTGTTACTATGTATTTTCTGAAGAATATGAAGTCTGAAATTCAAATGCCTGTCAATTTTACTTCTGATGGAACAAAAACAATTTTCAGCAGAGGCCCAGGGAGAAATACTGCAGACACATGTCTTTGTAAAATGGCAGGACACCAGAGCAAATCCACACAAACACAGGGATGAGATGCAGACTCCACACAGAAGGCACCCCAGCCAAGAATCAAACCAGAAAACCTATAGCTGTAAGGCAACAATGCTACCACTGCACCATCAAATATATAAGAAGTTAAACATTCAGAAACCTGAAGTCTGAAATTCAAATGCCTGTCAATTTTATTTAACATTTGTTAATCAGGACAATCTGACTTGGAACAAAAAAAACAATTTTCAGCAGAGGGCCAGGAAGAAATAATGCAGACATGTCTTTGTAACATGGGAGGACACAAAAGTAAACCCACACAAACACAGGGAGAAGATGCAGACCCCACACAGAAGTCACCCCAGCCAAGAATCAAACCTGAGAACTTGCAGTTGGGAGGCAACAATGCTACCACTGCACCATCAAATATCAAGCATTGCAATATTTAGAAACCACAGATATTATGAGGAACAGATCAGATCAAATATGAGGCAAAAATCTGCATTTTTTTTTTACAAATGGTGGTGGGTAGGGAATTCAGGTCCTTACCACCTGCATACAAGGTACAGGGTTCAAGCCTGAGTATCTCTACCCACCACAATTTGTTCTCTCTAGCCACCAGTATATAGTAACTGGGGCATCACACACACACCAGCCCAAACTCCAGCGACCGAATGAACACCTACCCGGTAATCCAAATCCATCAAACAAAGCAATCCACGAAGCCCGTGCACTGACAGTCCCACGAGAGCAGCTCAGTCCTCCTCATTGGTTCTGACTGCGGCTGAAGCAGTCTGGAGCTCCGCTGCTCTGTGTGGTCATCACCGCACAGATTCCTGGTATCTCATAGCAATGATTACTGGGTACCTCTTTCTCCATATCTGGACTGCTGATAAAAGCAGTCTGAGTTGCATGCGCAGAGGATTGGGACTCGTGAATTTTTTTTTTCTTTTTTTTTTTGTTTTACAGATTTTTTTGTTTTTGTTTTTTTCTAGGTAGGAGGGCTGCAGTCCGGCAGTCCGATAGGACAAGCCGCCCCTGCAATCAATAAACATTTCAAAACAAAAAAAAATACTAAACAATACCCATTCTTGAGATTTTCAGTAGATAATCAATGGCCTCACTATGGATTTCATCAAAAAAGCAACTAACTTTCTTAATTAAATTCTGGGCCCTGATGCCTTCCTCCAAAATTCTGCAAAGTTTTCAGTGAACTGTTACCAGCATTATTATTAAAACTTCTTTGATATTATAGCCTTAAAACTGGAAATTGTTTACTTATCAAAGCACATCAAAATTGCTATTCATGAAGTAGACACAGGCAAAATCCTAACTGATGATTGCAGGCAAAATTCTTAATTAGCACTAAATATAAAATATTAACAATTCTAGTTAGATGATACTTAAGACGAGATTATGCAATAAATAATTTGGCAATGTCACTATGGAAGACAACTGCCAACAATAAAGTAAACTTTGAAAAAGTGATGCTACATGGTTCAAAGCCTAGTTAAAAAAGGGCTTGCTCAATTAGTTTTCAAACCATAGCAGACAAGCAAGCAGGCAGGAAATAAATAAATAAAATCACCAATTCAGTCCAAGAATAACAACACTGAATTTATCTTTGATTCCTGGAACACAGTTTATTTCTTAGTTTTAAAACAGACTCCAGAGCAGAAACATGTAATCAGGAAAGAACAGGGGGAACAGGTAGTCTGAACTGGAATAGAAAGTGTTGATTCAGACATTTCCCCAACAATGAACATTGCTTCTTTAACAGATTTCTGTTTTCTTTGGAACTGCAGGAACAGACTACATTTTTGAGGTAGCACTCATTAGGTATTAGCTGAATATATTTATGGCTCTGTGAGACACTGCCAAGTAAAAAGGAATCAGGTAATACTTAATGTTTTTTGAACCCTTATTGTTTTTACATGCGTCTTACTTTGTATGATTTGTAATCGAAATTATGTCAGAGTTTCCATAAGTAATATTTTGCCAAGGTTTCTTTTCCTATAACTTGAATTTGGTATGTTAGATTTACATTGGAATATGGAAAATGAAAATAAGCTTCTTTGTATATTAAGATACCCCTGACATAAAAAGTAAGCATGATTTTATGTTCAGATTCACAAGAAAATCACATCTCCATTATAAGCATCAGAAAATCCTCTGGCTAGTCAGTCATCACAGAGGTGGCAGCATTCTTATTACTGATAATGTGAATGTAGGGCCTGCCTTATCATTTATAAAACTGTAGGGCTAAAAATAATTGGTTGCTCATGTGTCAATAAATAAATGACAAATAATAAAGGAATGAATGAACAATACATTTAAGCAAAAGGATAACACACCATGCAAGAATGATCTAGCTAAATTTGTAATTGTAGCATGGCAATGGCCTGCTTAACATTAACAGCAGTATGCTAGTTTACTTTTTAATTTAATTTTAATTTATTCATGTCTTAACTGGCAAATGACTGTCTTAGACCCTTTTCAGCCACAGCCCAGGTCATGAAGGCAAGAATAAATATGTATATGTAAATAGTTTACAGTAGGCAATAAGCAATTTCTACTTGCTTACCATTAATACTGGTGTGCCAATTTGCTTTATTTCTGTCTTAAATAGACATGTAAAATGGTTTCTCTTTGATCTTTTCCACAATTTGACAATGTAAAACATGCAGGCAGTTTAGAGGAGAACCTTCATTCTCCTCAACCCATCAATCATGTTTTTGGGAGGAAACAGAAGTAGCCAGAGAAGCAACATACAGACACAGGAAAAACAAATAAACTTCACAGAGATAGTGAGTGGAGGTTAGGAGTAAACCTTGAGCACCTAAGTCATGTGGCAGAGATCTTAACCACTGAGACATTATTTTGTCCTTCTGGAAAAATCTCTAATAGCAATACATAAGGAATGGGAAAGGGAATATCACCAAGAGTGATGGAGTAGGTCACTGTTAGTTACACATAAGTTATTGTAAACAAAATTGGAAAAAGCAGAGGCACAGAAACATGGCCAAATGGTGTACTAAGACTGCAGAATACAGCTTAAAAAAGTTAAATCTTTAATGATAAGTGCTTTCACACTACAAGAGTGCTGCATCAGAATAGACAATATTAAAAACAGTAGATTTATATCACAACATCAATCACATACCAATTAAATGAACAACCAATCACAATAAAACATATCAATTAAATATTCAAATCATTTAAATTTCTTAAATAGCTCTCTCCCCTTCAATACCGGCCTCAAGGAAACCCTACCATTAATCCCAAGAAACCTATCCGCCTGCAGTTTAATGATCCAGGATAGTTCACTCTGTTCTGTATAATTTCGAATATCTCACCCTCTCTCATTGGCACTAATCTTCTCTAACACTCTAAAACCAAAAACATGCTCAATGCCAAATTCTAAGGTGTACTTAGCTATAGCACTTGTAATGTCCTTCCCTTAGTGCTATAGATGTGTTCCCTGATACGGAACAGCATGAACTATCCTGGTAGGGTCCTGGGCATCCTGGAAGTGTATATTGCTGATTTTCATATCTGTTTGTTATTTTAAATAAATTGTGAAAAAGTGTGAAATACTGGCCAGTTCTTTTCACTTGTGGTGAATAGCCTGTTTCACAGATCGAATTAGAGTCAAATGATAATAACTGTACCTTCACTAATTGTTTGATCACCACCTTTAATAGTGGTTATGAAAAATTAAGGGGGATTTTGAGAAAGAACTGACTAATTATGGGCGATGACACCAAAAAAGTGGGGGACATTCCCAAAATTGTCTATAGGAAGGGTACCACATTTAAGAACATTTTTGAAAAACTTGATCATAATATTAATAGTGAATCCGCCATGCGAAAATGTGGCCACTGCCACTATTGCAAATGTATCCACATGGGAGAGGACTACTTCATTCTAGGGATGAAATATGCAATACGAGGGAGGTACAATTGTGATATGGTAGGGGTGGTATATGGGGCACTGTGCCAATGTTGCTCAAGCTTTTATATTGGCAAAAGTAAGCATAAATTACAAGAGAGAATATATGAACATGAGTATGACAGTGGAAAAAACAAACTAACAAACACTTTATACAAACATGTCCAAATGTTTCCAGGACACCACTTTAAATTTGTAGTTATAGAAAATGTGACTAAGAACACTTGAGGGGGCCCATGGTCAGTCATTTTGGAGAAAAGACAACTTTATTGGCAGCTGCATACTAATGAATACAACTGGCTGGGATTGGAGTACTGCTCCATTAGCTCCATACTAAAACTTAAGCCTCTAACTAAATAGTATTTATTAGCATTATTGGGCAGGTCAAATACAGTTCTTGTTTATTTATAACTTACCTGTGGGGTTAAATCACGTGCTCTATATCTTATTTACCACAGTCAACATTTTTAACATATACATTATTTACACTAAAATGGATTATTTTAATTAATGGTTAGCTCCCTCAAATCAACAAGTTTTAAAAAGCTGCTGGTTAACACTCCGTGGTAGAAATTTTACAAGCTATTCTTTTAATAGGTATATTTTGGTGTGCTTCACATTCTTTGGAAGTATACACCTTTAAGGGAAGTCTTCCTGGTTGGGATCATGTGAACTACTTCAATTTTGTAAAGGTGGTTTTAGATTGCAATTAATGTCTGAAGAAGTTTCTTACACTAACAAGAGATGAAATCGCTTATTTTTAAGGTGATTACAAATAAAGTATTTTAGTGGTTTAGCTATACAGCAACGCGTTTTGGTTTTTAACAATTTAGACCCAATATCCCTTTATATGTTGCATAAATGCTCAGGCAGCTAGGATGTGCAATTGGTGCATCATGGAGCTGTCAGTCAATTCTGTGAGTGACACTGCCCTGCAAGTAACCCTGCATTCCTTCTTGAGCAGATGGTTTACAGCAGATCTCCACTGGAGATTTATTGGTGGGGACTTGCAAAACAACATCCCCCTCAACCTTCATCCTGGAGAAACAAGCAGGCATTGTATCTTCTCTCTTTCCACACTCCAGTGTCTCCACCAGAACCCAGGCTGGTTGGGTCAGAGTCACTGCTCTATCCTTCTGCTGCATGGTGACAGCTATTTTATTATTTTAAAGTAAACAAAAAATGGTTCATGGAAACAGGAGTTTACTACCAACTTTAATCAGTCATCAGCCAATTAAAATATGTAAAACACATAAGCCTCTCAATGACTTCTGTTGCTTTTTTCAGTGCATATTGTAAAAGTGTATCTTAGTATATATATATATATATATATATATATATATATATATATATATATATATATATATATATATATATATATATATATATATATATATATATATATATATATATATATATATATATATATATATATCTGCTTCTTCTTCTTCTTTTGGCTGCTCCCGTTAGAGGTCGCCACAGCAGATCATCTGTTTCCATTTCGTCCTGTCCTCTGCATCTTGCTCTGTCACATCAACCACCTGCATGTCCTCTCTCACCACATCCATAAATCTTATCTTAGGCCTTCCTCTTTTCCTGTTACCTGGTAGCTTCATCCTTAGCATCTTTTTCTCAGTATACTCTGCATCCCTCCTCTGCACATGTCCAAACCAACATAATCTTGCCTCTCTGGCTTTGTCTCCAAACCTTCCAACCTGGGCTGACCCTCTAATATACTTATTCCTAATCCTGTCCACCCTCGGCACACCCAGTGCAAATCTTAACATCTTTAACTCTGCCATGTCCAGCTCTGACTCCTGCCTTTTTGTCAATGCCAGTTTCCAACCCATATAACATAGCTGGTCTCACTACCCTCTTGTAGACCTTCCCTTTCACTCTTACTGATACTCGTCTGACACAAATCACTCCTGACACTCTTCTCCACCCACTCCATCCTGCCTGTACTCTCTTCTTCACCTCTCTTCCACACTCATCATTACTCTGAACTGTAGATATCAAGTATTTAAACTCATCCACCTTCACCACCTCTACTCCCTGCATCCTCACCATTCCTCTATTCTCCCTCTCATTCACACACATATATATTCTGTCTTAGTCCTGCTGACCTTCATTCCTCTTCTCTCTAGAGTGTATCTCCACCTCTCCAAGGTCTCCTCCACCTGTTCCCTACTCTCACTACAGATCACAATGTCATGCATAAACATCATAGTCCACGGGGAGTCCTGTCTGATCTTGGCTGTCAACCTGTCCATCACCATTGCAAATAAGAAAGGGCTCAGAGCTGATCCTTGGTGTAATCCCACCTTTACCTTAGATGCATCCGTCACTCTCACCGCAGACCTCACTGCTGTCACACTACCCTCATACATATCCTGTACCACTCTTACATACTTCTCGACACTCCTGACTTCCTCATACAATACCACAACTACTCTCTAGACACCCTGTCATATGCTTTCTCTAAGTCCACAAAGACACAATGCAACTCCTTCTGACCTTCTCTGTACTTCTCCATCAACACTGTCAGAGCAAACATCGCATCTGTAGTGCTCTTTCCTGGCATGAAATCATACTGCTGATCACTAATCATCACGTCCCTTCTTAACCTAGCTTTCACTATTCTTTCCCATAACTTCATGCTGGCACTGATCAATTTAATCCCTCTGTAGTTACTACAGCTCTGCACATCACCCTTATTCTTAAAAATCGGTACCAAAACACTTTTTCTCCATTCCTCAGGCATCTTCTCACTTTCCAAGATATCATTAAACAATCTAGTTAAAAGCTCCACTGCCATTTCACCTAAACACCTCCATGCTTCAACAGGTATGTCATCTGGACCAACAGCTTTTCCATTCTTCATCTTCTTCATAGCTATCCTTACTTCCTCCTTGCTAATCCACTGCACTGCATGATTCACCAGCCGCACATCATCCAACCTTCTCTCCCTCTCATTCTCTTCATTCATCAGCCCCTCAAAGTACTCTTTCCATCTGCTCAAAACACTCTCCTCGCTTGTGAGTACATTTCCCTCATTATCCTTTATCACCCTTGCCTGCTGCACATCTTTACTAGCCCGATCCCTCTGTCTAGCCAATCGGTACAGGTCCTTTTCTCCCTCCTTAGTGTCCAACCTTTCATACAACTCTTCATACGCCTTATCCTTAGCCTTTGTCACCTCTCTCTTTGCCATGCACCTCATCTCCTTATACTCCTGTCTACTTTCTTCATCTCTCTGACAATCCCACTTCTTCTTTGCCATCCTCTTTCTCTATATACTCTCCTGTACTTCCTCATTCCACCACCAGGTCTCCTTGTCCTCCTTCCTCTTTCCAGATGTCACACCAAGCACATTTCTAGCCATCTCCCTCACTAGCTCTGCTGTAGTTACCCAGCTATTCGGTAACTCTTCACTGCCACCCAGTGTCTGTCTTAACTCTTCCCTGAACTCCACCTCACAATTACCCTTTTTCAATTTCCACCATTTCATCCTTGGTGCTGCCCTCACACTCCTCCTCCTCTTCTTGATCACCAATGTCATCCTACAAATCACCATCCTATGCTTCCTAACTACACTTTCCCCTGCCACCACTTTACAGTCTCCAATCTCCATCAGACTGGCCCTTCTACATAAGATATAATCCACCTGTGTGCATCTTCCTCCACACTTGTATGTCACCCTATGCTCCTCCGTCTTGTTAAAATAAGTATTCACCACAGCCATGTCCATCCTTTTTGCAAAATCCACTACCATCTGACCTTCTGCATTCCTTTGCTTAACACCATACTGGGTTCATATTATAACACCGAATGCTGAAAACAGCAAACAGTGTTACATCGACACATATTCAGTGAATGCTGACAATGTCAAAACCACAGAACAGTGATTTTTTTCCTAGGGAAAGAAATTGCTGTTCCAACCTCCCCACTCCCCAACATTAAATACTTCCAAACACAAACACACTTACCTTAACCCTAATCCTACGCCCCCAAAAACAAAAGTAAACAGCTAAAAACACACACAAATGTAACTCGACCATACATCTAATGCAAAATAAAAAACAGTAAACACTTTCATGCATATGCACTTACCTTAACCCGCACCCTAACCCTAAGGTCAGTAACTGTTGCACAATCATGCTCGGGAGCTATACCGAACAAGGGAACACACTACACTCCAGAACAGGCAAAGCAACGAAGTGGTCAAGTGACTTCTTTCCCAGGGAAAGAATTCACTGAACAGCTGCTTCATTGTTTTGCCTGTTCGCCCTACATTTGTCGACGAAAACGCATTCGACAAAATGTGTTTTCCCATACCTACCCATCACTTCCTCATCCCCTCTGTTCCCTTCACCAACATGCCCATTGAAATCAGCTCCAATCACCACTCTCTCACCCTTGGGTACACTCATCACCACTTCATCCAACTCACTCCAAAATGTTTCTTTTTCATCCATCGCACACCCATCTTGTGGAGCATATGCACTAACAACATTCATCATTACACCATCAATTTCCAGCTTCATAAACAACACTCTATCCGACACTCTTTTCACCTCCAAAACACTCTTAGCATACTGTTCCTTCAGGATAGCCCCTACGCCATTTATCCTCCCATCCACACCATGATAAAACAATTTGATCCCACCTCCGATACACCTAGCCTTGCTCCCCTTCCATCTGGTCTCTTGCACACACAATATACCAACCTTCCTTCTGTCCATCATATCAGCTAGCTCTCTCCCTCAGTCATACTGCCAACATTCAATGTTCTGACCCTCACTACCACAGTTCTAGCCTTTACCTGTCTCCAGGCATGCCTTCCATAATGCATTTAAATGGTTCTATTGACTTAAATACATTACATTTTTTACAGTCCTCATCTCATTTTCCTATGTATCATGGGATTCCAAAGATACAAAAGGATGAAAAAATTCACCCATGAGGCTTATGGTATCAGGATGCCCATCTCTATATTATTGGAAAAAAATTATCAAAAGTTATTAAGTTAATGCCAGATTATTTACACCATACAAGATATTTTCTAAGTAAGTTATTTCTATGGGAGAAATACAATGAATGTAAAAGTTATATTTTAATTACTATTGGTGTTAACTCAGAATTTACTTCCATACCTGATGCAACTGGAATACAGTTAATACAAAAATATTTCAGATTTTATACAGATATTAATAATGCAGAGACAAAAACAATATGTCACTTAATACAAACAGTTCTTGAAAATAATGACTTCATTGTTGATGCAATTTTACTTGGAAAAGCAAAGAATTGCAATGGACATGCCAGTGGCTAGTAGTTACAATAATTTAGTCATGCAGTGCTGGGAAAATGCCATATTAATAGAGATTTATTAATTTAGAACCATTTTGTTAATGACATTTTATTAAATGGGGAAATTCATTTAATAAGTTTCATTTGTTAGAAGCCTAACAAGAAGTAATAGAAGAAAGGAATGTTGCTGCATGGAGAGTATAAATTATTATAATAAATAATTATAATAAAATGATTTTAATAACTTTAGAAGAATAACAAAAATATACAAAAAAATAAACTAATAAAGTAATGGATATTGTAAAAAGGAATTGGCCTATTAATGTACCTGTTATATGAGTGAAAACAGCTAATAAGTAATTAACCCAATTTTTCCTATAAAAGAGAGAAAAACTTACAAGTAATGTTATATTCTAAGGAATAGAATTTTAAAACATTGGTCATTTGTAATAATAGGTGCTACATACTCTTGTTTAAGTTTGTGTTTAAGATGCCATCCATATTGTTTTATATATATAAATATATATATATATATATATATATATATATATATATATATATATATATATATATATAAATGGGTCTACTTCATTTCGTTGAAAACTCATTTCATTGAAACTCAAATGACTGGGACCAATTCACTGAAAGCTCACTTCACTGAAAACTCATTTCACTGAAACTCATTTCGTTGAAAGTTATATATGGTATTTTCCCCATTGTAGTGCAATCCTGGAGTTAGTATATATAGTAAGGGGGTGTGGGGGGCACATCCCCCACATTGGGGGGTGTGGGGGCAAAGCCCCCCACATAATTTGGATATATGTTGCCTTCTGGAAAGAGTTATTCATTGCACTTGCAAGTATCCATCTGTATGCTTTAAAGCATTTACAATATGTGGGGCACATACAAATCCCCCAATGTGGGGTGCTGTGCCCCCCACCCCTTACTTTGTATATTAACTCCAGAATCACACTACAGTGGGGAAAAGGCCATATATAACTTTCAACAAAATGAGTTTCAGTGAAATGAGTTTTCAGTGAAATGAGCTTTCAGCGAATTGGTCGCAGGAAACTGACTTTCAGTGAAATGCATTTTCAACTAAATGAAGTACACCCATATATATATATATATATATATATATATATATATATATACATATATATATATATATATATATATATATATATATATATATATATATATATATATATATAAAACTGCGGTGGTGGTGCTGCGGTAGCATTGTCACCTCACAGTAAGACGTTGTCCTGTTTGATTCTCAGCTAGAGCATCTTCTGTGTGGAGACATGCATGAATGGGCATACCTTCGTTGAAGGTTGTGCATCAGGGCTGGCAACTTGGCATGTAAAAATCTACTGACAATCATTAGCGGACCGGAATTCTGCTGTGGCGACCCCTAACCGAAAGCCGAAAGACCCAACTATATATTATACAAAAGGACTTTTTATGAAACTCTATGCTAACTGTGGCACTAAGAATATTATTTATATTACCCTATGTAACAGTTATGAAGTATTTTATATAGGAGAGTCAAACAGGAAGCTGAAAGATAGGGTATGTAACCATACATCAGAAATAAGCCATGGGATGGGTACAAGTACTCTGTTTAAGCATATACAGAATAAAGGATCTGAACAGTGTTGTGCATTAGCAGTTTTACAAGTTTTTTAATGATGGAGTCAGAAGGATGTGATGCTAAATTAAAAATAAAAGAAACAGATCATAAATGGATCAGTAACTTTATAGTGGACAAATTCCCGGGGTTAAATGGTATGGATAGTATTCAACCTGTTTTGAAATTAAGAGGAATAAGGAAATAATAATAATAATAATAATAATAATAATAATAATAATAATAATAATACATGTGTCATGTGATTATGCTTGGAGTATAAAAAAAAAGTGTTGTGACTATTTTTAGTGATTATATAGTAATAAGTTTAAACAAAGTTTTACTTATACTTGTAAAAGCTCAGTAGCGAATATATGTTTTATATATTTTCATTTGATAACTGATTACATATGGTTATAAACTCCTGTTTCCATGAGCCATTTTTTGTGCTGTTTGTTGTTTAGAGAGTAGGCTTTTAACAAGTTCCAGATTTATCTGCTTCAACTGCCTTCTGGTTTGTATTATTTAAAGTCACAGCATTTGTTTCTAGAAAACTGCTGTACAAATTATATTAAAGAAAAAGTTCAAGACAGGAAGAGTTTGGAAAGCAACTTGCAGAATCAAAAGAATAAGTGTTAATGGAGACAGAAAGGCAAGTGAAAATATTATCACTAATTCCCATTATCTAACTTTTTTATATAGAATTAAATTGTCACTGCCTCATCCAAGTTCACCTCCTGGATGTCTATACTCAGAAATTGTCACAAAAGTTAATATGCCTGGGGTCATTATCTGAAATTTATTTTTCTACATGTGGCTAGTAAGAAGGTATATGATTTATAAGAAATAATATTAAAACTGAAGATATTTATACAACAGTACAAAAATAATAAGGCATTCCCAGCTACAAACATGCACACCATAAGAAGTGCTTCATTTTTTTAAAAGTACTACGCAAAGCAAATTAAATTTTAGACAGTTACTCACAAAGTTCACCTCCTTGGTAAAGGACTGCAATCTAAACAAGAATTATCCAGAACTGTAACTCAAGAAACGTTCAGATGAAAAATGCTGTGGGATGCAGATGTCTCATTAAAAATTTCACTGGACTATGGAAGTTGTTTATAATGTTCAGAAGCAAATGCAATAGTGAATAATATTGTTAAGACAGTTAACAATGTACAAGACAACAGACATAGAATAGATAAATTAAGCAGAATCCAGTATCATTGTGCAGAAAATGTGCCACTAAATAATGAAATGGAAATCCTTACCCTGCAAGAAAAATATGACTGAAATGCAAGAAGCCAAATTGGGAACACTACATCCACTTGCGGCTCAGCTACTCAAATTCCACTATTTTGCAACTAGGGTCTTCAGTGTCTGCTAGCCCATGTCACCAGCTGCTTGGTCTAGGACTCAAATATGAGCTCAATCAAGCAGCGGCTAAACCCAATTATTCATGTGGTAGGGAAGGATGTCAGAAAGTTCTTGTGGGTAGGAAACTCAGGAAGAGAAATGGGATGGGGGCTTTAGGTGTAGGGATGGTAGGTGGATTTTAGGTATAGGGAGAGAAAGATTGGTAGATTTGGCTTAGGGAGCAATCAGTACATTAGATTTTGGGAGGAGAGGGAGATTTTAGCTTTATGGAGTGACCAGCAGATTAGGATTAGGAAGGGGAGTGTGATTTTAGGTTTAGGGAGAGATAGTGAATTTAGGTTTAGGGACTGAGTGGAAGTCTTTAGGGTTAGAATAAAAGATCTTGTTGAGCCAGAAAAGACTGGGCTTTGTGATCGATGCTCATTTAAAGGAGATGAGTCAGTGGAAGTTAGAGCACTTGCCAAAAAGAGGTCATCTGTTTTAAGCAAACGTGCCTCAAGCACATGTAGTAAACCCAGACAAATTACCTCACAAGAATGTGTCAGTTGAAATCAAAATAGAACAAACACTGCAGGGGAATAAACAAAATTAGGTAGAAAAATAACAACAAAATGTGTGTGTATGTGTATGTATATATATATATATATATATATATATATATATATATATATATATATATATATAGATATATATATATATATATATCTGTATATATATATATATATATATATATATATATATATATATATATATATACATACACACACACACACACACACACGCACATGCACACGCACACACACACACACACACACACACACACACATATACATGTATACATACATATACAATATAAACAAATATATATATATATATATATATATATATATATATATATATATATATATATATATATATATACATACACAAAATGAGTTGCTAGCTGTGTAAATGGAGTGTGAAGCCAACACCATAAATAAATAATCCACTCAAAACGACCAATGTGGTTGTATCACACCACTTTATCAGACCATAAAAAGCTGTTAAAAGCATTGATTAATATAACATTTCACAAAATCAGTCATTCTATCACTGCACTAATTAACAATTTAAAGAAGCAGAAACATATATAAGTATATACTATTACTAACATCCACATGTCTCATGTTCATAATAAAACTTTAAATATTGCTCTACATAATTAAATTTCCTAATAAATATGCAAATGTTTGCTAAGAATAAGCCATATTATATAGAACATGTAAAAAATACATATCTGGATATATATATATATATATATATATATATGTATGAACAGCTAAAATATCAAACACATATCCCCTAAAAATAAATAAATAAGTTATATTATATAATATGCAGTTTGTGTATAGACATTCATATACATGAAACATAGCTATTCATCTAGAAGGACTTCTACTTTTTAAAACAACTTCTATTTTTTAAACAGGTTTCAAGAGTATTCTGTCATTTATTCCTTTGCCGCTATCTAAGTATGTAGAGCAATATTTAAAGTTTTATTATGAACATGAGACATGTGGATGTTAGTAATAGTATATACTTATATACGTTTCTGCTTCTTTAAATTGTTAATTAGTGCAGTGCGGTGATAGGATGACTGATTTTGTGAAATGTTATATTAATCAATGCTTTAACAGTTTTTTATGGTCTGATGTCGTTTTGGGCCAATTCCTAGCTCCTTTCAGCCCCCTGCTATAAAACACGCTAAACACGCGTTTTTCCAGCTTGTACCAACTCAGCACAGATCCTCGTGGTGGCCTGCAGAGTGATCCAAGCAGCAGAGAGCTAAAAGAGTGACTTTCTACCAGATATAAGTATTTTTGTGGCTTTCCCACTGTTATTAAGCTAGCGACTGCATTTCGCCTGTTTTACTGCTACTTTAAGTGATTTCTGCATTTTACACTTTTTATTGCACTTTAAGTTACTAATTGTTGCAAATTGTTTCTCTGTAGGCTACACACTAAAGTGCTTAGCCGATTTACAGCATTATAGCATTTACTGTCTGTTTTTTCTTGTCTCTGTAATAAAACAAAAAAATCTCTTGTTTTCCCGCTTACTGAACTAGAGTAGTCCAGTTTCAGAGTTGCTGATCCCTGGGCTTTGTTTTTAGTTCCTGTTACTGATCCATTGCCTTATTAGGGAGGAGGGAAGTTTCTTTGCTTACCAGTGGGAGTGGGAAGCACTGAGCAGCCTTTCTGTCCGATTTGGTGAAGTTTCAGCCAGAAACTAGTAGTCCATTGGTCGTTTTGGGCCCATTCCTAGCTCCTTCCAGCCCCCTGCTATAAAACACTAAACACGCATTTTCCAGCTTGTACCAACTCAGCACAGATCCTCGTGGTGGCCTGCAGAGTGATCCAAGCAGCAGAGAGCTAAAAGAGTGACTTTCTACCAGATATAAGTATTTTTTTGTGGCTTTCCCACTGTTATTTAAGCTAGCGACTGCATTTCACCTGTTTTACTGCTACTTTAAGTGATTTCTGCATTTTACACTGTTTATTGCACTTTAAGTTACTAATTGTTGCAAATTGTTTCTGTAGGCTACACACTAAAGTCATTAGCCGATTTACAGCATTTATAGCATTTACTGTCTGTTTTTTCCTTGTCTCTGTAATAAAACAAAAAAAAATCTCTTTGTTTTCCTGCCTTACTGAATTAGAGTAGTCCAGTTTCAGAGTTGCTGATCCCTGGGCTTTGTTTTTAGTTCCTGTTACTGATTCATTGCCTTATTAGGGAGGAGGAAGTTTCTTTGCTTACCAGTGGGAGTGGGAAGCACTGAGCAGCCTTTCTGTCCGATTTGGTGAAGTTTCAGCCAGAAACTAGTAGTCCATTGGTTGTTTTGGGCCAATTCCTAGCTCCTTTCAGCCCCTGCTATAAAACATGCTAAGCACTGCGTTTTCCAGCTTGTACCAACTCAGCACAGATCCTCGTGGTGGCCTGCAGAGTGATCCAAGCAGCAGAGAGCTAAAGAGTGACTTTCTACCAGATATAAGTATTTTTGTGGCTTTCCCACTGTTATTTAAGCTAGCAACTGCATTTAGCCTGTTTTATTGCTACTTTTAAGTGATTTCTGCATTTTACACTGTTTATTGCACTTTAAGTTACTAATTGTTGCAAATTGTTTCTGTAGGCTACACACTAAAGTCGCTAGCGATTTACAGCAATTACTGTCTGTTTTTTTTTCCTTGTCTCTGTAATAAAACAAAAAATCTCTTGTTTTCCGCCTTACTGAACTAGAGTAGTCCAGTTTCAGAGTTGCTGATCCTGGGCTTTGTTTTTAGTTCCTGTTACTGATCCATTGCCTTATTAGGAAGGAGGGAAGTTTCTTTGCTTACCAGTGGGAGTGGAAGCACTGAGCGGCCTTTGTCTGATTTGGTGAAGTTTCAGCCAGAAACTAGTAGTCCATTGGTCGTTTTGGGCCAATTCCTAGCTCCCTTCAGCCCCTGCTATAAAAAACACGCTTCGTAGCTGCGATTTAGCGCGGAGTTACCACTGTTGCACACAAGAGCAGCGGCGGTTAAACAAGGTTAAACTATTTGGGCCATCTAAATTCCACTCTTCCAATTTTCCCTTAAAACTACTTTCCTCTCGAGCTGTACTGCTGATGTAACCAGCATATCCTATAACTGAAAAGTTCATCTCTACTTGATTCCCAAGTAGACTATTCTCTATCTGTAAAGCCTAGCACTTACTCCTACAGTACTTGCACCTTGATAAAGCACTCTTGTTATAGATAGTACCCCACCAGCCTAAAACCCACTTCTCCCGGAGTCCTTTGAAAGTCTCTTTATCTACTACTTCTAGTATGTCGGGGATCAGTTGCTAGTGTCCTCCAGCTCAACTGGTGAACCTGGGAATATTGAGGCAATGTTACAACTGCCTCATGTACACAGACAATCCTCTCCTTCTCCCACAAAACACAAATACATGCGAGAGATGCAACTATCACGCCAAACTGGAGGCTGAGCTCTCTCAACATAGGACTGGCAAGACCAGACAGGAGGAGAGAAGGTAACCACCACACAATACATACCCAGTCACACATGGTACCATCACAACTTCAAATCATACACATACTCACAAAGACATACTGAGGCTCTGATCAAAAATTACCAAAACAGCAGAGGCCACCAAAGCAGACACCCAAACAACTACCACCTCACGACCCAACACATGCAACATATAGACCACACAGTCAGAGTGTCAAACAGTCACAGCCCTTACAAACAAAATGCCAGACACACTTGTCATTGGTGATTCCATAGTCAGACACACTGGCGTCCAGCTCACCAGACTGAGTAAAGAGAAGGTCACAGTAAGCTGCCTGTGAGGCGCTAGAATCCACATAACGCAAGCACTCAGGTCTCTCAACAGGTACAAGTACGACTCAGTCATTGTCCACGCTGGTGTCAACGACCTGAGGCGTACTCTTGGACTACATGAAAGGGACATCGAGAGCTCTCTGATTATGTAGCCCAGGCAGGTATGACCCTGACCTTGAGCAGTATCCTACCTTCACCTAGAATGATGCCACAATACAGTGATAAGATGATCAGCTTTAATAATTGGCTTAAATTCTGGTGTCATTCAAAGGGAT
This sequence comes from Protopterus annectens, assembly GCF_019279795.1. Taxonomy (NCBI): domain Eukaryota; kingdom Metazoa; phylum Chordata; order Ceratodontiformes; family Protopteridae; genus Protopterus; species Protopterus annectens. Next base: position 1,088,444,824 of record NC_056744.1, on the reverse strand, counting down.
CAATGTCTGTCTGCCTGGGATGACATGCTGGACAAGCCACGCTGCTTCGCAAGGGCGGCTTTGCACCTGTCACCCCTGGGCTTCTGGATATTGGCAAAGGCTCTTGCCACCCCATAGTGCCTTTTTAGGCAAGGCTCAAATTCTAAACCTACCACCCTAGAACACCAAAAGGAAAAAAACTAAGGGTAATGCTGCTCAATGCCAGAAGTCTCAATCTCAAGATGCACTGACCGAGGCCCTTCTCAATATGGAGAACATCGATGTCTGTGCTGTGACAGAAACCTGGGTCAAGGCTCCTGAGAGCACCCCAGCACTAACAGGTTTCACCTCATATCATGCTCCGCCCCAAAATCCGGACAACACCAAGAAAGGAGGGGTGTCCATATTCATAAAGGACACCCACACCCTCAAGGTTGGTGGCAACGCATGATGCATCGGAGACCATCCAGGTGCAATTAACCATAGGCAAGACTGCTCTGCAATTTGTAGCATGTTACAGGCCACCCTCTCAAACTCAGGAACCTCACATGGCCTTCCTGAAAACATTGGAGGGATAAATGTATCTCCAAACACCATCATACTAGGTGACTTTAACTACCCTAATATAGACTGGGAACACTACTCAAGCCCGAACACTCTAACCCAAAGATTCCTGGAGTTCATAAACTCAAATGCCATGGAACAACTAGTCACCATCCCACAAGAGAGGAGAAAACATACTTGATCTCATCATCATGAACATGGGATCAAAATGTTCAACACCGAAGTATACCCCTCACTGGTGAGATCAGATCATAAACTAATCTGGCTGGAGGTCCTCATCCCGCCCCACCTGAAACAAAAAGACCACAGTGAAAAACTTCTCAAAAGCCGATTTCACACTTCTAAAAACTAGTGTGGTCTCCTTTAAGGCCCCTGAGCCAGTGGTAAACATTACTCAAACCGCTGAATCACTTACAAATGCCTTCTACCAGCACCTACAGGACTGCATGGATCAGGCAATCCCAAACAAAACTAAGACTCTCTGTACCAAAGGCAAGCGTCCAGTCTGGTGGACCCCAGCCATAAACAAGCTCTACAACAAAGGAGGAAGCTACTACAAGATAGAGCAAAATCCTTGAAAGGTAAGACACCTTTGATCATTATAAGTAAAAACTAAGAGCTCTCATAAAATCATCCAAGGCAAATTTTGAGAGAAAAATGCCAAGGACTCTAAAGAATCATAAGGCCTTCTTTAGCTATGTTAGAAACCTAGGAGGAAACTCCCAGATATGCTCAGAATTAGTTCAAAATGATGTGAAAATTACTGAACCTACACACATTGCCAACATACTGGCTGACAGGTTCAGTGCAAACTCTCCTCTCCCCTCCCCCAAAAGGAGAGATATCTATTCCAGAGGATTGTAGCCCCAAACATCTCCAAGCCCAGGTGAGAACTGCCCTCACTAAGGCAAAAACACAGCATCCATGGGACGGATGGTGTCCCCGGCTGTGTGCTTCATGAACTCAATGAGGAATTAAGCCCACAGTTAGGACATCTGTTTAATCTTAGCCTCACCCTCAGGATCATTGACCTAAGGAGTGGCGCTTACTGTGGTCCCACTTCATAAGGCGGTGCCTCCACAGACCCTGGAAATTACCGCCCCATTAGCTTGACAAGCCTTATCTGCAAAGCCATGGAGAGGATCATAATGGAACTCATAAATAAAGACATAGGAACTTGCAGACTTTGGATCCAACTCAGTTTGGCTTTGTCAAAGGCAGATCCTGCCTCTTAAACTTGGTTGACTTTTTGAGACAGTCACCAAGGCCATTGATGAGGAAAGGCAGTCCATACAGCCTACCTCGACCTGGCAAAGGCCTTGACACAATACCCCACTCAGGTATCATTGAAAAACTCATCAGCTTGAATGTAAACCCATACATCACAAGATGGGTTGCAAACTGGCTAAGTGACAGAACCCACAGGGTCAGAGTTGCTGGAGCCATGTCAGACTCAAAGCCTGTCACAAGTGGTGTCCCACAGGGCTCAGTCCTGGGTCCACTCTTGTTAGGCATCTACTTTTCTGAAGTACAAGCAAACACAGGAGGGTTATGGCTGACAAAGTTTGCAGATGACTGCAAACTGGGCCATAGTCGAAAACACATCTGACACAGATATCCTCCAGAAGGGCCTCACAGAAATGGATAACTGGTGCCAGAGCCATGGCCTGAAGTTAAGCCAAAAATGCATAGTCATACCCTTTGGGAAAAACAAGGCTACCCCTAGCTACCATATAGGTGGCAATCCACTGAGCACAGAAAAAGTCATCAGAGATCTGGGGACCCAGGTTGACAGTAGCCTTCGTTTGACACTCATGTTGCTAAAGTAGTTAGGAAAACCTTCTATATCACCCACCTGATCATGAAGGGATTCACATCTAGATCAAGGGAGGTCATCGTCCCCTGTACTCATCACTTATTAGACCTATGATTGAGTACAATGCCCGTTCGAATGTATCTGACCAGACACCTGCTGCAGCTTGAAAGGCCCCAAAGTTCCTCACCAAAAGGATAAAGGGTCTCAAAAATATGTCTTATGCTGCCCGACTGAAAGAACTCCAGCTCTATTCAGTCTCATACCGCTTGCTCAGAGGTGACCTGTGCCTGACATATAAGGCCATGTCAAACCCAGATTTGATGAATATGCTTCACCTCAAAAATCTAGATCCCTCAGAACCACAAGGCGGGAGACTTAAACCTTGACACGGTTATAAATAGAGAGCGTGCTGGAGGGACAGATTCATCACCCAGAGACTCCCTATGCTGTGGAACAAAATCCCGGTACATGTGAGGCAGAGCACCTCTCTGGTCTTGTTCAAGAGGAATCTTGACCAATGGATGGGAGATTGCAGATATACCCCAGGGATTACTTCAGCGTCACTGCTTGACAGAGGCACAGCAAAATGATAGGCATAGTTTTTATTCAAACTAAAGGGGTGGCGAAAGCCACATAACTATGGGCTAGGCTTATAAATGCCCTTGGGCAGATAGCCTAGTATGAACCTATGAACCTATGAACCTATGAACCTATGATGAAGTGGTGTGATACAAGCATGAAAGCGCTAACCTTTTGAATTTTAAGCTGTTTGGAAGAGAATAAAGCTGTTTTAGAACATACTACTGGATTTATTTTTTACTTTCTGCCTATGGTTGGAAATTTGGTAGTTTTGAGTGGATTTTATATATATATATATATATATATATATATATATATATATATATATATGTGTGTGTGTGTGTGTGTGTGTGTGTGTGTGTGTGTGTGTGTGTGTGTGTGTGTGTATCTATCTACCTATCTGTATAGAGTGTATGTTGATTTCTTGAAATACAAAAGCATCGAGTCAAGTGATTGATGCAAACATGTATATCCTGAGTTATTTAAATGTGAAAAAAATGATGTTCAAGTGATCAATGCTGCCATTTAAAAGTTGAAATCAAAATAGAACAAACACTGCTAAACAAAATTAGGTAGAAAAATAACAACAAAATGTGTGTGTATGTGTATCTATATATATATATATATATATATAGATATATATATAGATATATATATATATATATATATATATATATATATATATATATATATATATATATATATTTATATATATATATATATGGGTGTCATCATAGTTCCCAGTAAAGTCCATAGTGTCATACTTAAAGCAACAAGTTTTATTTCTTGAGAGTGGTATCTTGCTGGACACATTGTCAGAACCATGGTTTAATCCTGTAGAAATAAAGAGTATGCTGCCTGTTAAATAGGGCTTAAGATAATTTTTGTAGGTTTTAGTGAAAATATTTTCTTGTGGATGATGTTGATCTCTTTTGGAACCCTAAGTCAATTTATGGTGAACTGATAAAGAGTTTTGCCTTGTCTCAGAATTAAGAGATACAAACCTCCTTAAACAGAGAGCAGCTGTTATAGCTGAGAAAAATGAGACATCACTAATACTTGGAACACTGCGGTGGTGGTGCTGCGGTAGCATTGTCGCCTCACAGTAAGACATTGTCCCTCCTGTTTGATTCTCAGCTAAAGCGTCTTCTGTGTGGAGACATGCGTGAATGGGCGTACCTTCATTGAAGGTTGTGCGTCAGGGCCGGCAACTTGGCACATAAAAATCTACTGCCAATCATTAGCAGACCGGAGTTCCGCTGTAGTGACCCTTAACTGGGAAAAGCTGAAAGACACAACAACAACAACTAATACTTGGAACAGGAGCTGGCAACACATGGTGAC